>NC_134876.1:48800814-48808314 GCF_041734735.1 Babylonia areolata | reverse complement strand
GTATAGCCTCCACTCCCTCCTCAAGCCCCCCCCCCCCACCCCCTCCTAGCCCCCCACCACCCTCCCCCTTCACTCTGCCTTGGCTTTACTTAATCTTTAACGTTATGATTGCCACTTACGATTTTTTTTTTTCTCTCCTCTCTTCCCCTTTCTCTCTCAATTTCCCTCTCTGCTCCACAAACGATAGGCCCACAAAGCTTTTTTTTTTTTTTTTTTTTTTTAATAACCAGCTAAAAAGGACAAAAATCATGCTTTTTCTGTGAAGTTTGTATCTATACCTACATGCAGTGAATTTATTTTATTTCTACCTTTGTGCTTTAATGTTTTTACTTGTTCGCCTGTAAATTGGATGTTATTACCTGTAACATCTGCATCAGCAAATTAATCACTTTTGTATATGTGCAATGGTAAAGTTGTGCTTCTCTGTTTTCTTTATGTCCGCTATATGTTTCTCACTTCGGTCATGTCTCTGTGTGTGCATAAGTGTGTGAGTGAGTGTGTGTGTGTGTGTGTGTGTGTGTGTGTGTGTGTGTGTGTGTGTGTGTGTGTGTGTGTGTGTGTGTGTGTGTGTGTTGGGTGGAGAGAGTGTGTGCATGTGTATGGATATGAATGTATGAATGCGTTCGTTTTATTACTTTTTGCGATGTTAATGATGATGATGGTGATCATTCTTCGTTGTAGTAGCAGTAGATGTAGCAGTGTTAACAAAATTATTTTTTTGTGTCGTTATCGTTAACTCACTCAGTACGGCCAGTCCTCTCTTCTCCTGTACACAGACCCCTCGGATGTCCAGTGGGTGTCTGAATGCCCCACCCTTTAGCTTCCGTCGTCAGAATTGTGGTATTCTTTGTCAACATTCACCTCTTCAGTATAAGAGCCTTCCGCTTGCAATATTTTGATGATGGTAACTGCGGTGAAACGCTGTTAACGACGTCTCTTTCGCCGTTCGTATGGAGAGAATTAATGTTGTTATTGTTATTGTTGTCAAAAGGACAGATTGGAAGACTGGGCGATGCCTAAAATCTTTATCCTTGAGTAATAAAGTTTTTGAATCTTGAATCTCTTCTTCCTCTCTCTGTCTGTCTTGTCTCTCTATCTCTGTGTGTTTGTATTTGTTGTCTGTCTGTCTGTCTGTCTGTCTGTCTGCCAGTCGATCGGTTGGTTGGTTGGTCAGTTGGTTGGCCAATCTATCTCCCTCGGTCTCTCTCGGTCTCTCTTTCTCTCTCTGCTTGTCCCTGTCTCTCTGTCTGTCTGTCTGTCTGTCTGTCTGTCTCTTTCACAGTGCCGATCATAATAATTGATTGATTGATGTGGATACTTATATAGCGCCTATCCTTGGTCAGAGACCAAGCTCTAAGCGCTTTACATACACGGGGACATTTGCACCACAGGCTGCCTACCTGGGTAGAGCCGACTGACGGCTGCCACTGGGCGCTCATCATTCGTTTCCTGTGTCATTCAATCAGATTTCAGACGCACACACATACACACTCAGACAGACATGTAACATTTTACATGTATGACCGTTTTTGTTTTGTTTTTTTTAATTTACCCCGCCATGTAGGCAGCCATACTCCGTTTTCGGGGGGGTGCATGCTGGGTATATTCTTGTTTCCATAACCCACCGAACGCTGACATGGATTACATGTTCTTTAACGTGTGTATTTGATCTTCTGCGTGCGCATGCACACGAAGGGGGTTCAGACACTAGCAGCACTAGCAGGTCTGACCTGGGAGATCGGAAAAAGTCTCCACCCTTTACCCACCAGGTGCACCGAGATTCGAACCCAGGACCCTCAGATTGAAAGTCCAGCGCTTTAACCATTCGGCTATTGCACCCGTCAATAATGTAGAATAGGGACAACGATACATCAGAAGACAGACAAGACAGAGAGATAGACAGACAGATTCAGATTCAGATTCAGATGGTTTATTCATTTTAGGCCTAGGCCCCTCATGAAGGGGAAAGTGAACAGACAATAATCATATCATTTAAGACATACAGATCAAAACAATGCAGCTATGGATATATCAGGTTAATCAGGAACATTAAGAAGTGAGAATTTCCCTGTATCTAAATGCTTTGTAGAAAAACAGAGACAAATTTCGCACAACATCAGGGTCAGTACAAGACAACAATAGAACCAATTTGAAGAGACAAGGTTGTCGATAGTATCTGGGTCGAATAAAAGTTTCTCTGATTTCTTTCAGTACTTCACAACAAAGAACAAAATGAACTTCATCCTCTTTTGAACGTTTACACATAGGACAAATCAAATCAGATTCTTTCACTTTTTTTGTATCTATACCTATGTACAGCCAAATCAGAAATACCCAGTCTAAACCTTGTTGCGATATACTTTATATGTTTATCAAGATTCAGAAGAAAATATGGTTTCACAACATACGAGACACAAAATGTTATATATATCTATATCTATATCTATATATATATATATATATATATATATATAGATATAGATATAGATATATAATTATGGATAGACAGACAGACAGACGCAGAGAGACACAGAGGGAACGACACGCAGAATGCTTATACTGAACCTGGGCCAGAGACCACAATTCACAAAGAGAGGACGGGGAAGGGAGGTGGGATATGCATTGTTATTCTTATAATGTAATACAATCATTTTTTTGACTCACTTGTGTAAACAAAGTGAGTCTATGTTTTAACCCAGTGTTCGGTTGTCTGTGTGTGTGTGTGTATGTGTGTGTGTATGTGTGTGTGTGTGTGTGTGCGTGTGTGTGTCCGTGTGTCTGTGGTAAACTTTAACATTGACATTTTCTCTGCAAATACTTTGTCAGTTGAAACCAAATTTGGCATAGAAATAGGAAAAATTCAGTTCTTTCTAGTCATCGTGTTTAAAACAATATTGCACCTCTGGCACAAAAAAAAAAAATTAAAAAAGAAGCCTAATTATATGCAAACTGCATTTACTGTTATATTTATATTTTTTGTATTCTCTAAACTTGGCACTTTGACCTCTTATTCTGACATAACAACAAAAGGAGTCATTATTATCATTTTTTGTTCAAACAGGAACTTCTTTTGCTAAGCATGAAATTTTTATTTATTTTGCAAACGTTTTGGTGAAGATAGTAAAAAAGGGAAATTACTCTGTAATTAATGCTAGGGGACTTAATTTATCACAAGTGAGTCTTGAAGGCCTTGCCTCTCTTGTTTTTTTAAGTATAGCATCACAGTATACCAGAATGTACATGGACGTGATTTTTACTTATCTATGTCTAAACAGAAGGTTTTTCTTTTTGATCTGAAGTGGGATAATAAAGTCTCGCGAAAGTCCATTAGTCGGACACTTTTCCTTTTCATCAAATCTGTGAACCATGCGACAGATATGGGTTTGCCTCAGGCGTCCCATAAATACATTCGAGAGATGTCTCCAATTTCTAGAGATGAGAGAGAGTGGGGTGGGGAGGGAGGGAGGGAGAGAAAGAGAGGGGGGAGAGAAGAGAGAAAAAAAAGAAAGATAAAAGAGAGAGAGGGGGGGGGAGAGAGAGAGAAAGATACAGAAAGATAGAGACAAACAGACGGAGACGGAGACACGCAGCCAAACACAGATACACAGACAGACACACAAATACCAATATAGATATATAGAAGAATGAATGAATGAATGAATGACTCTTTATTTTCCAACGGTGAAGACATTAGCACTTTGACCGACTTACACATCTGCCGTTGTTCTAAGAGACACACAAACATGTACGCATATAAATGTTGTTATACTTAATACTTAAAACATGTATAATGTATAACACAGCGTCAAACTGAGAGACACAACATCGAAGAGAGAAAGAGAGAGACAGACAGACAGACAGACAGACACAGACACAGAGACAGACACATAGACAGAGAGAATGAGACAGAGACAGAGACACAGAGAGATAGAGATACAGATAGAGACTCAGAGACAGAGAAACATAGAGATAGAGAGAAACAAGCAAGTGGTGGAAGAACAAGAGCGAAAGCAACCCCTATCCCCCCCCCCCCCCCCCCTGGTCCTCCCTCCCCCGCCCACCCCCCACGCCCCCCTCCAAAAAAGTGGTAATCATTAGACCTCCTGAGAAGTCCGATCCAGTATGCGTGAGGCCCGTTTGGCAGGACTGAGATTGTGTGAGTCAACAGCACGCACGGTACATGGGCAATGCAAATCAATCAGTCAGTCAGTCGGGGTCAGTCGCTAGTTGAGCGCAGTCCAGTTCAGCGGTCCAGTCTACGGCTTGACCTTGTTACCATGCGATTTAGCTCTCTCTCTCTCTCTCTCTCTCTCTCTCTCTCTCTCTCTCTCTCTTTCTCTGTGTGTGTGTGTCCTGGGCACCGCTCCTTGCAGAAAGCACTGAGGTAAATACCAAGACCGGTAATATATATATATATATATATATATATATATATATATATATATATATATATATATATATATATATATATATATGGTACCCTTGCCTGAAGAAGCTGTTTTACAGCGAAAATTTGCTGCTTTTTAAGAATACAAGTTTCAAGACATTAAGAGTCTACTGTTATATATATATATATATATATTCTAGTTCGCGTGCAAACAAGCTCAGAGCGGTGGACAGAACTGGACTGGGCTTATGAATATAAATAAAGCTGAAAATATTGTATTGTATTGCTGGTTTTGTTACAACAGATTTTTTTTTTTTCTGTGTGAAATTCGGGCTCGCCTCTTCACTTTAAACGCCACTTTTTTTTTTTTACTTTTTTTTTCTTTCTTTCTTTTTTTTTTTTTCTGCCGGTACTTCTATTTGTGTCTCTCTCTCTCTCTCTCTCTCTCTCTCTCTGGTCGGCAGTTATGGAGCGGGGATTCACAGCGCCGTCCGTCCCTTGCTGTGCATTCTACATAGCCCTCTCCTTCTCCCCCCCCCCCCCCACCTCCCCCTCCTCCCATCCCCTTGGAGGAACAACATGGATAATAGGAGCACAAACCAGAGATTTTTAACTCTCTCCATACGAACGGCGAAAGAGACGACGTTAACAGCGTTTCACCCCAATTACCACCATCCAAATATTACAAGCGGAAGGCTCTTACACTGAAGAGGTGAATGTTGACAAAGAGTACCACAATTCTGACGACGGAAGATAAAGGTTTGGGTCATTGAGACACCCACTGGACATCCGAGGGGTCTGTGTAGAGGAGAAGAGAGGACTGGCCGTACTGAGTGAGTTAAACTGACGTCCCAGCTCCTTAACCCCTTACACCACTACCCCCCCCCCCCCCCCCCCCCACACACACACCACACACACACACACATTCACACCCCAAGTGCTAATCCATTTCTAAGATGAAAAGTTAAACCCTGACTGTAAGGAGGGCCTCTAAGGAGACAGGAGAGACAGAGAAAGATGAGAAAAAGGAAAAGACAGAGAGAATAGAAAAGAAAGAAAGGGGGGGGGGGAGAGAAAGACAGAGAGGCAGAGAGAAAAGGAGAGAGTAAGAGAGAGAGAGAGAGAGAGAGAGAGAGAGAGAGAGAGAGAGAGAGAGAGAGAGAGAGAGAGAGAGAGATTCAACAGTCAAGATGGTGTATTCAAACAAGGCCATGGTCCCATATGAACAGGGGGTAATACCAGTATTTTACAAGTGCCATTATTGTAACCAGTAATATAAACAGCGCGACTTCTTTCATATAAAACTACCAGTAGACCTAGGGAAAAAAGTGACAGAGAGAGAGAGAGAGAAGGAGAGACAGAGAGAGTGAGAGAGGCAGACAGACAGACAAAGACAGAGATACAAATGCGAATTGTTTATCTATATAAAGGATATCATCCCTCATGAAGGTGTACAATATGGAAACAAGCATAGTATTGGTAGAACATTATGAAGTCACACACACACACACACACACACACACACACACACACACACACACACACACACACACACACACACACACACACACACACACACACACACACACACACACACACACACACACACACACTGAGGGACAGAGACAAACACAAAGAAAGAAGGAGAAAGAGAGAGAAAGAAAGAGAGACATGTAGACAGAATGGCGAGAAAAAAAAAGATAAAGAGGGAGTGAAAAAGGAGAGGAAATTTGAAAGAAAAACAAGAGAAAGACAAGAGAAAGAGAGGGGAATGTAGAGAGATATGTGCATAGAGAGGGGAGTGGGGGGAAAAGAGAGAGGGGGGCAAAGAGAGAGGGGGGCAAAGAGAGAGGGGGCAAAGAAAGAGGGGGGGGAGAGAGGGGGCAAAGAGAGAGGGGGCAAAGAGAGAGGTGGGCAAAGAGAGATGGGGCAAAAAGAGAGGGGGGCAAAGAGAAGGGAGGCAATGAGAGAGGGGGGGGCAAAGAGAGAAGGGGGCAAAGAGAGATATGTGCACAGAGGGGGGGGGGGGAGAGAGAGGGGGGCAAAGAGAGAGGGGGGCAAAGAGAGAGGGGGTAAAGAGAGAGGGGGCAAAGAGAGAGGGGGACAAAGAGATAGGGGGGCAAAGAGAGAGGGGGACAAAGAGATAGGGGGGCAAAGAGAGAGGGGGGCAAAGAGAGAGGGGGGCAAAGAGAGAGGGGGCAAAGAGAGGGGGGCAAAGAGAGAGGGGGGAAAAGAGAGAGGGGGGCAAAGAGAAGGGGGCAAAGAGAGAGGGGGGCAAAGAGATAGGGGGGGCAAAGAGAGAGGGGGGCAAACAGAGAGGGGGCAAAGAGAGAGGGGGGCAAAGAGAGATATGTGCACAGAGGGGGGGGGAGCAAAGAGAGAGGGGGCAAAGCGAGAGGGGCGCAAAGAGAAGGGGGCAAAGAGAGAGAGGGGGCAAAGAGAGATGTGTGCACAGAGGGGGTGGCAAAGAGAGAGAGGGGCAAAGAGAGAGGGGGGCAAAGAGAAGGGGGGCAAAGAGAAAGGGGGCAAATAGAGAGGGGGGCAAAGAGAGAGGGGGCGAAAAGAGATATGTGCACGGGGGGGGGGGGGGGGGGGGGCAAAGAGAGAGGGGGGGCAAAGGGAGAGGGGGGGCAAAGGGAGAGGGGGGCAAAGAGAGAGGGGGGCAAAGAGAGAGGGGAGATGAAAAAACAACAACAACAAAACAAAACAAAACAAAACAAAACAAAAAAAAACAAAAAAAAAACACGGCAAGTGGAGAAATGAGGGATGAAGAGAGAGAAATGTTGAGAAAAACAAGAGAGCGAGACAGACGGGGAGAGAGAGAGAGAGAGAGAGAGAGAGAGAGAGAGAGAGAGAGAGAGAGAGAGAGAAGAGAGAGAGAGAGAGAGAGAGAGAGAGAGAGATCAGTCTAATATCATCATCTTAGATTAACAGACTATAAATGAATAATCGAACGAAGAGATGGGGAGACAGAGATACAGACAGAACGACAGACAGACAGACAGACAGACAGACAACAGAGCAACGCCGTACCTGTGATCGGTAAAATCCGGAAACTCCACATCGATATCCATCTGGTCCAGGCGACGGAGGACCTCCCGGTCACCGTCACC
>NC_134876.1:48780814-48788314 GCF_041734735.1 Babylonia areolata | reverse complement strand
CTTGTTTGCCAATTGCAGGGACAAAGAGGCCAAATCATCGATCGCGGCCCCACTTTCTCAACACACTTCGATAAATCTCTTCCTTAAGTGTTGTTCCCATGGTTATTGTGCCAAGGTCACTACTGGTTTGTATTGGGACTTGGAGGAGGGGAGAGGCAGCGTGGGGGTTGGAAGGGGGGAGTGAAGGTTGCGGGGGGTGGGTGAAGGTATGAGGGGTCAGGGGTGGGGTGGGTGTGGAGGTGGGGTGGGGGGGGAGCTGGGTGATATGCACAAAACATCCCAGACATTAAACTACTTTGAAAGAATGCATCACACACACACACACACAAATATACGCACATACACACACACACACACACATATACATATATATATATATATATATATATATATATATACATGCACTCCCTGTCTCTGTCTCTGTCTCTGTCTCTGTCTCTGTCTCTCTCTCACACACACACACACACACACAGATGAGCGCACACACACACACACACACACACACACAGACGAGTACACACACACACATACACACACACACACACAGACGAGCACACACACACACACACACACACACACACACACACACACACACACACGAACACACACACACACACACACACACAAACATGTGTTTGTATGGAGAGACTTCAAAGCATGGCGCCATGGTGGGTGTACAGACCAAAGGACCTCAATCAACAGGAAACACGAGGACTGGGCCATGGGACAGCATCAGACACTGAACGACAAGGTGAGTGAGTAAACAAGCGAAGGAGAGAACTCAAACTAGAAGGTTTTATCGATGTGCTGAGATGTAAGAAGTACATTATTTTTTGTGCTTGCTTATCTGTTACAACCCTTGAAAAGTAAGAATTTGGCTTGTTCTGAGGAGGAGGAGGATGATGATTACTTTTTTTTTTTTTTTCTTTTTTTTTGTACGCTTATGGTTGACTTTATCAAGTTCTTGCGCCTTATTCATATTATTATTAGTAGTAGTAGTAGTAGTTCTTTTTTATGTATTTATCTATTATTTATTTACTTCTTTTTTTTTCTTCTTTTTTTTTCCTCAAGGCCTGACTAAGCGCGTTGGGTTACGCTGCTGGTCAGGCATCTGCTTGGCAGATGTGGTGTAGCGTATATGGATTTGTCCGAACGCAATAACGCCTCCTTAAGCTACTGAAACTGAAACTGAAACTGAGGATGATGGATACGCTGTGACCTTTCCATTATGCCTTTGAAAAAACAAAACAAAAAAAAAAAAAAGAAAACAGAAAAAAAATGAATGAGAAGGAGGGTGAAGTGGTGGAGGGAGAGAGAATGAGAGAAAGAGAGAGAGAGAGGAAAGGAGAGAGAGAAAGAAAGAGGGAGAGAGATAGGGAGAGGGAGAGAGAGAAAGAGAGAAAGAAAGAGGGGGGGGTTAATATTCAGGTGAATAAAAGCAAGAGGGAGAGAGAGACAGGGAGAGGGAGAGAGAGAAAGAGAGAGAGGGGGGGGTTAATGTTCATGTGAATCAAAGCAATAGAGAGAGAGAGAGGAAAGGAGAGAGAGAGAGAGAAAGAGGGAGAGAAAGAGAGAGAAGGGGGGGTTAATATTCAGGTGAATAAAAGCAAGAGAGAGACAGGGAGAGAGAGAGAGAGAGAGAAAGAGAGAGGGGGGTAATATTCAGGTGAATCAAAGCAAGAGAGAGAGGAAAGGAGAGAGGGAGAGAAAGAGGGAGAGCGATAGGGAGAGAGAGAAAGAGAGATGGGGGGGGGTTAATATTCAGGTGAATTAAAGCAGTAGAGAGAGAGAGAGGAAAGGAGAGAGGGAGAAAGAAAGAGGGAGAGAGATAGGGAGAGGGAGAGAGAGAAAGAGAGAAAGAAAGAGAGGGGGGGGTTAATATTCAGGTGAATAAAAAACAATAGAGAGAGAGAGAGGAAAGGAGAGAGAGAGAAAGAAAGAGAGAGAGAGAGAGAGAGACAGGGAGAGGGAGAGAGAGAAAGAGAGAGAGGGGGGGGTTAATATTCATGTGAATCAAAGCAATAGAGAGGAGAGAGAGAGGGATAGAGAGATTAATATTCAGATGAATAAAAGCAATGCCAGACTTTGAATGTTATACACACGGTTTTCATTGCCACAACTTTTCATGAAGACAAGACAATGCAATGCTCGACCACTTACGATGTTGTTGACTTGTGGATACAGGCATTCTACTACTCTACTACTATTACTTCTACTACGACGACAAGAACGATTACGACTACCACTTCTTTCTTCTTCTTCTTCTTCTTCTTCTTCTTCTTCTTCTTCTTCTTCTTCTTCTTAGCATTATTATTATTATTATTATTATTATTATTATTATTATTATTATTATCATCATCATCATCAACACCATCACCATCAACATTATTTATTATTATTATTATTATTATTATTATTATTATTATTATTATTATCATCATCATCATCAACAACACCATCACCATCAACATTATTATTATTATTATTATTATTATTATTATTATTATTATTATTGTTATCATTCTTACCATTATCATCATCATCATCATCAACACCATCACCATCAACATTATTTATATTATTATTATTATTATTATTATTATTATCATTGTCACCATCATCATCAACACCATCACCATCAACATCACCATTATTATTATTATTATTATTATTATCATCATCATCAATACCATCACCATCAACGTTATTTATATTATTATTATTATTATTATTATTATCATCAACACCATCACCATGAACATTATTCTTTATTATTATTATTATTATTATTATTATTATTATTATTATTATTATCAGCAGCAGCAGCAGCATCAACACCATCGCCATCAACATTATCATCATTATACACACTGCAAAGACCGTCGCAGTTAAGATTCAGAGAAGTTTGGCCCCAGACGTGTCGGCAACACAGCAAACACACTGTGCGCCAGAGTCTCACTTTTCAACATGCAAGTCAAGCTTCACGTGGCAACCAGCTGGACGCCAGACTCACCTGAAGACCCCTCTCTCCCCTCCTTTCCTCTCTCTCCTTCCGCCACCCCCACACCCCCACCCCCCACCTCCCCCTCTCTCCCTGCCTCCTCCTCCCTTTTCCAAACACCACCAGCGTTGTTACATTGATGCCAGTGCAGTTGGCAAAGGGTGGTGAGTGGCTTTCCTGACACTCTCAACCTTTTCGCACCAAGCTGGTAACTATTTGAAACTCGTGTCCTCGCTATTCGTGCGTGACGTCGCTTACTGAGCGCGTATTTGCATCGCACACACACACACACACACACACACGCATACACAACGCCATCACTGTTAGACTGACAGAACAGCAAGGACGCATCATTAACTTACATACACAATCTTGATCTGGTAACACCGAATAATGACGTTCATGCTCAGCATTCACATACACTCGCGCGCGCGTGTTTGCATATACACACGTTCGCACACACAAACAGGCACGACATACGCACACACATAAAGCATGACCCCCCTGCCCCCCCCCCCCCCCTTTCCGCACCCCCTCACACCCCCCCTCTCCCACCCCTACACACACACTCCCTCGCCCCCTAAATAACGAAGTCACTTCATTACCATAAAACTGATATAACGCTAAACGTGCATTAACTCACGATCCTGTAACACCGATTGAATTCCTTCAAGCTAATACTCCTTCATTAGTCACAGCCATACGACACACACAACCAATGTCAAACAATTACCGCGTGTCCTGACGGTGACACGGGACTAATATAACTTCCAATGGCATGAACAACTATCTCATTAATTAAGATCATTACATCACTTGTACACTAGTACTATGAACCACAATGAAAGCTACGTGGATAATGGCAACACTGAGAGGCAAAAAAAAAAAAAAAAAAAAAAAAAAAAAAGAAGAAGATACCCGCCCTCTGTGCTGCTCAACAAGTACTCGACTGGGAACGACCAGTATTCTCTATCTTTCTTTTCCCAGTTGCGACGTCATTATTAGAATGGAACAGAATATGTCTTTATTACCAAGTGTACCGGGGTCACAAGGAATACTGGGGGGGGGGGGGGGGGGATAGTACATAACAAGATACGAACATAAATCGAAAATCATACACAAACATAGATACAGTAGAAATTAGGATACATACAAGTGCGTATCAATATAAAAAAACAAAAAAACTTGTGCATACTCACACATGCACGCACTGCACACACACACACACACACACACACACACACACACACACACACACACAAACACACACACACATACACACACACAAACACACACACACACACACACACACACACGCACGCACGCACACACACACACACGCACACACGTTTGAACAGAAGCTGCATATTACAACATATGGATGGGGCTGATGACTAGATCTTCAGGTAGGTGGTTGTTGATTGCACAATTCTATTTATCATACTGGATTTGTTCTGGATTTATGATGTTTTAGTGGGTGTCTGAATAAACCAGCCTATAGATTCAATCAAGAGATGAAATCACCCGTGCGGTAATCGTTGCCTTCATCTCCGCCTCTTAAGATTTGGCAACCTTCCGTTTGTAACATGATAATAATAATGATGCCAACGACGGTGAAAAGCTGTCATCGTCGCTCTTGTTTTTCTTCTTTTTTTTCTTTTTTTTTCGTTCGTACGGAGAAAGTAACACGAATATCGACATAATCATGACTCATAACACTAATATTACCTGTACCACCGCCTAGAACGAACACTTCATGAACACACATGAAACCTAAATCTTTCAAAATTTTTATAAAATATATATATATATATATATATATATATAGAGAGAGAGAGAGAGAGAGAGAGAGAGACAGACAGACAGACAGACAGACAGACAGACAGAGACACACAGAGAGAATGCTTAGCTCATTACCCATCGTAACTGATTACCTGTAGTTCCATCTCAGAATCTACAGGAGCGACCATAAAACCTAAATCTTTCAAAATGTTTATAATATATATATAGATATATATATATATATATATATATATATAGAGAGAGAGAGAGAGAGAGAGAGAGAGAGAGAGAGAGAGAGAGAGAGATTACCTGCAGTTCCATCGACACAGAGAGTCACAATCCACAGTAGTTCTTTCACCTTATTCCAGGTTAGTGCTTCAGTTCTCTCTCTCTCTCTCCCCCCCCCCCCCCCCGCCCCCCCCCCCCCCCCCCCGCCCCCCCCCCCCACCCCCCAAACAACCCCTTCCTTTTCTTGGTTGGTTTCTTTGTTTGACACAAATCCACGGCAGAGACTCAAAGGCCTGACCAGCTTTCATGCATGGTCTGGCATCTGCGTTTGTTTGGTTTTTTGGTGTGTGTTTTTTTGTTTGTTTTTTTTTTAAGCATTTGTGGTGTAGCGTATACGGATCAGACCGCACGCTTTGACATCTTCTTTTTTGAAAAAAAAACAAAAAACAAACTGACGACAGAATCATCACACTCACACCCCCGAAAACGGAGTATGGCTGCCTACGTGGCCGGCGAGGTAAAGACGGTCATACACGTAAAAGCCCACCAGTGTATTATGTTACGAGTGAACGTGGGAGCTGCATCCCACGAACAAAGAAGAAGAAGAAGAAGAAGAAGAAGAAGAATCTAACTCACAATTGATTAGCCGTGGTTCCATCGGCCACTCTTCATAGTGCACAGCCACACAGAGCACAGATACAGGGGAAGAACAGCAGCAACGCGGCTTCAAAACTGCACCGTTATGTAGCGGCCTCAGTTCACACGGCGTTTTTTTCCACCATCCTCGATCACCGTAGCACTGTACATACAAGGCTAGCGTGCACTCAGTTTTGCTACCAGTTGGGAGGTGGGGGATGGGCGGGAGGGGGGTAGGGGGTGTGGAGGTGGGGGGGGGGGGGGGCGGGGGGGAGCACTGGCTTTGTGCCCCGTGTTTTTCTTTCCCTCCGAACCCCGTTTCTCCCTTCCCCCCCCCCCCCCCCCCCCCCGCCCCCCACACACTTGCACCTTCTCCTGTCCCCCCGCGCCCCCTGCCTCCCCCCGCACCTCACCGATCAGCGGTCACCTCTGGCCCCGGGCCACTGGCCAGTCAGGGCTTTGCGAGTACACACACACACACACACACACACACGCACGCACGCACGCACGCACACACACACACACACACACACACACGCACACACACACGCACACACACACGCCCGCACTGTGCGTGTGAAAGAGAGACAGACAGACAGACAGACACAGAAGAAGAGAGAGAAAGAGAGACAAAGAGACAGAAACAGAGACAATGTGTGTGTGTGTGTGTGTGTGTGTGCGTGCGTGCGTGTGTGCGTGCGTGTGTGTGTGTGTGTGTGTGTGTGTGTGTGTGTGTGTGAAAGAGAGCCAGACAGACAAAAAGAGAGACACAGAGACAGACACACAGAGAGAGAGACAGTGTGTGTGTGTGTGTGTGTGTGTGTGTGTGTGTGTGTGTGTGTGTGTGTGTGTGTGTGAAACATGTAAACATTATGAAATAACCTAAACTGCTTACAAGAAATTGGAAAAGACAGACAGCTGGCTACACACTTACATACATACATACATACATACATACAGGCTGCATGTGGTCAACTCCTGGCCTCGCACTTATTACAGAAACGGCTGTTTCAGACACAATTATACCATGATAAATGTGTTTTGAAATAGGGGAAAAAATCGATGTTTCAACAAAAAGAAAAAAAAAGTTATGAAGTGCTTTAAAAAAGATGGCTGTGGTTTTTCATTGTAACAATATATATATATATATATATATATATATATATATATATATATATATATATATATATATATATATATATATATATATAAGAAAATGCACTTGGAGAATGCAGTTCTGGTCAGCTGCATACGCCGCTAGTTTCCTGAAAGTCAGCGTGATTTCATCCTCGTCCCCTAGAACAAGAAAACTGTGTGTGCAAGTAGTACCGAAGCGGTCCGTAAAACTTTCTTTCTATAAACCCTGAGTGTCGTATGTTCACAGAGATCAACGGTGCAAAAAGTCAGTGTTTAGGCAAGTAGAGACCACACACGGCTCGCTCACGTTAAAGACCCTTTCGATAGCTCTGATATGATAGGGCATTATTAGCGATCGGACGGGCTAGCGTTCGGCAATAAGTAAAGCAAACAACCTTCCCTACCCACCCACCCCCCCCCCCCCCCCCCCCCCCCCCCCCCCCCCCCCCCCCCCCCCCCCCCCCCCCCCCCCCCCCCCCCAACACCCGATCCTACCGATTTTCCGTCCCCTACCCGAGTCACTGAAATAAAACGCATGGCTGAACAGCATTTCACGTTTCACTTCAGCAATGAAATGCATGTAGGACGTAAAATGTTGAGCTTCTCAATGTTCTCTGGATTTCACGCTGTTGTTAAAGACTGGAAAAAAGAAGAAGAGAGAAGTGGAGGAAGAAAAGAAAGAAACAGAGAAGAAAAAAAAAGCGAAAGAAAGAAAG
>NC_134876.1:48728314-48755814 GCF_041734735.1 Babylonia areolata | reverse complement strand
AATTACTGTCCTGCGTAGTATAGCATAGCATAGCATAGCATAGCATAGCACAGCATCACACATTTGTAGACGTTGGACTCTGGCAGTGCGTTGTAATACTGTTGTTCACGTACTCTACCGAGTCTTAACTGTCTTAAGGTATTTTTCGGCCAGATTTTTTTGCTCATCATCAAACAAAAATTATGTTCGGGAATTTCCTATAAAATATGAAGTATTTTCACAAATTAATGATATCATTTCTGCACCGGAGACCCCCCCCCCCCCCCCCCCCCCACCCCTCATTGTAAGTTGGGATTTCTAGAAACACGCGGTACATTCACATACTACGCCTATTTCTTCAGATTCTCGACTAAAATATAATTGGGTAGGGTATAGGAATTCGAATGAAACACTGAAGTACTAAAATAGTATCTCTCACACACACACACACACACACACACACACACACACACACACACACACACACACACACACACACACAGCACACACACACACACACACACACACACACACACACACACACACACACACACAGAGTTACTGCAGTGTGTGATATCATACAACATGATTGTGTTTGTCGTGACCAAATCCGTGATTCGTGATCATCAGTATGTCAAGGTCTCATACTGCTGCTGTAGTAGCTGTTGTTCTTGTTGTTGTTGTTTGTTTATTGATACTCGTAACTAATGGAGTCTCCCGTCGGACCGACGGACGAGTAGGCAGGCAGGCTTATGTGTCGGTGTGTGTCCTCATATGGGAGAAGAGGCCGATTCTGGATGCGCAAAAACGTCTCCAGAAGTTGAGCCATGTTTCCTTCGCTCACGATTCTCCTTACTCGTAACTGCCGCTGGCATAAAAGACAAAAAAGCTATTGCCGGTGATAAAAAGGACGTCTCACTCTCTCTCTCTCTCTCTCTCTCTCTCTCTCTCTCTCTCTCTCTCTCTCTCTCTCTCTGTATGTGTGTGTGTGTGTATGCGTGTGCGTGTGCGTGCGCGCGAGCATGTATGTGTATGTGTGCGTGTGTCTCTGTCTCTTTCTCTTCCCCAGTGTGTGTGTGTGTGTGTGTGTGTGTGTGTGTGTGTGTGTGTTCTTTCTTTAATTTAACGTCTTTTTACTTTGAATGATACGCGCGCGCGCGCGCGCGTGTGTGTGTGTGTGTGTGTGTGTGTGTGTGTGTGTGCGTGCGCGCGCGCGCGTGCGCGCGTACGGGTGTTTGTGTGTGTATGTGTGCGCGCGCGCGTGTTTGTGTGTGTGTGTGTGTGTGTGTGTGTGTGTGTGTGTGTGTGTGTGTGTGTGTGTGTGTGTGTGTGTGTTTCAGCTCTTAAAGGCCTACCTCTCATACACAATGACGAGACAAGACAAGATAATAAATAGGCAAAAATTCAAGAAGAACAAATATCGCCGTTGGGTTTCATCACAAAAAGAATCTATATTCTGGTTCTACCGATCATATGTTTTTGGTTGATAGCTGAGACTAACATTGTACACGGTTTGTTTCTTCCTTTCTTCACTCTTCTGCTTGCAGACTGCAGCACCATTTGGCATTCCGCTCCACGTAGCTGCATTGTTCCATTTTGATTTGCCTCTTGTTGTTATGTAGCATTGTCCTCATTTCTGTGTGGAAGCTTTTTTTTTTTTTGCTTTTTTTTTCTTCTTTTAATTTTTCCTGAAAACGCAATGTAAAAGTCAACATTAATGTTGCTTTCCTGTCGCTTTCAATCTCGTATTACGGAGGATAGGACTTCTCTGCGTTTTTGTTTGTGTGTGTGTGTGTGTGTGTGTGTGTGTGTGTGTGTGTGTGTGTGTGTGTGTGTGATTATTTGCTTGATTTTTTTGTTTTGTGTGGGTTTTTTTGTTTGTTTGTTTGTTTGTTCTTGTCCGTATTGTCCTATCGCCACAAGCCAACAATGCAGACCTTCATGTGCACTCTCAGTCCCTCTCTCCCTCCCTTGTCCACCCTCCTGTCTATTTAGACAGCTTTTCTTCTCATCCGCATCGTGATTGGTTTTGCTCTCTTCGAAGAGCTATATGATTTCGGGTCAAAATATAATCTTTTTTTCTTTTTTTTTCCACGATGAACCACTAGGATGTGGATTGTGCGATAAAGATCCATCTTTTTGTGATGATTGATTACGGGGTGTGGGGAGGGTGGGGCGGCTGGAGGGGGGCTGGGGAGGGCTGGGGCTGGGTGGGGGGGAGAGAGAGAGAGAACAAGGGAAGGGGCTGTACAAGACATTTCATTTTACAACAGATCGTGGCGTCCACAAGGTCCGGAAAGATGGGTGCGCAGAGATAGTCAGGAAATGTGTGTGTATCAGTCTCCAAGACGCCGCCCGTCGTGTGGATGACATTCGGCATTGTGGTTCTCTTTCTTACATTCTGGGCCCTTAGCACAGTATGCAAACCTGTCGGGCTGGATTACCCAACAGTGATGATTAGATGATGAATGATGTAGACTGCTAATGAGGACTGAGTCACTCCTACCCCTCCCACCTCTCTGTCTCCAGTACATGACGCTCACCAGTGCATTAAGGGAGCTGGCGAAATGCGCGATGTTTCTGTCTGATTTTTCAATTCAATTTATATGTTAACTGTGGCACTTCAATAAACAGTTTAGCTAAAGAAATCGTAAAATAGACACACTCTCCCTAATGCTAAGGCAAGTTGTGTGTTGTTCATCACTTTTTTTCACATTTGTCTTTGCACTTCGATGCATCGTACTGTGCTTTGTAAAAGACTTCACGTAGATCTGCAAAGTAGGTCTTCTTTAGAAGTGTGACAGGAACGAGTCGTAAGGTCATGTCTCCAAATGAAGTATCGATCTCACATTTCTTTGATCATCATTCAACAAAGAAGTCAAGTATGACATCTGTGATGTAGGTCAGTCGATGACTCGCGGTGCCTTCCTTGATAGTTCAGAGAACTTTGCTTTCATTTGCTTGTGTATTGTTTATCTCCATTTCATATTTGTGATTACACATTGTTTGAAACAAACTTCCAGTTTTATGTAGTGTGTTCTTTTGTGCGTGTCCATCTTTGCTTGTCAGATTTTTATTTTATTTTGTTTTGTTTTTGTTTTGTTAGATTTTTTTTTCATTCCTGCTGTTGTTGTTTTCGTTTGTAAAACTTGTTGGTATCATTTTTGTTTTCAGTGGACCAGAGTGTATGCTTGTTCAGAACGAAAACAAGTGTGGATAAGTACAGTTGTTAAGAGTTTTTGGCATTTCTATGGTCAGATACATAGATGTTAGTTCGCCAACGACACATTCCGGTCCACAGTCACCTCATGGTATAAATCGACCGGCGTTTTCTATACGCTCAGACATCAGGCAGTTCTGCGAAGGCCGTCAGCAGTCTGTGGAATCAATCTCAGGAATGCAGAAAAAAAACCTGTCCTTCGTTTGGGCAGTAGTAAACACGAGTCCCCACAAACGTTTCTTCATTTTCTGAAGTATCTATTACATTTCCGGCCACTTCGCCAACACTTGGTTCATCGTGGTTGTAGTAGGAATACCTGGAAAGAGAAAAAGAAAAGCAAATAAAAGGCACGTTCCTTTCTGATGCATATGACGACTTTTGCGGTTTGTTTCTTCGACGACATCTCAGGGGGAGGCTAAGAGAGTGAGCAGACACACTTCCTACACCCCCACAACCCTCCGCACACACACACACACCCTGTCTCCCTCCTCCTACACGGCAGGTTTCCCCCAAAAGGCAGTGTCACACACGTCCAAACGCTCTGAGGTGTCACTGAGGCGGGGGCGGAGACGTGTTGGGCGGACCAGTCTCCTGTTCCAAACTCTTGTAATACTGAGACAAGAACAGCTCCGTTCCGCGGTCTCGCTGCTGTTGCCTGGTGGGCGTGGTGCGTCGCGACAAGGGCGGCTCCATGTAGCACTGATACTCCTGAAACTCCGGCGGCGGCGACTGCGGGCCCGGGAGGTCCGGCAAGGGAGCCGACTGCATCTCCGAGATGGGGGGCGAGCGGCCGTGCAGTCTCGGCGGGGAGGGCGGGGACTGGAGCCTGGGCAGAGAGCAAGAGGAGCGTCGCTCCGGGGGCAGCACCGCCGGAGGGGACTCTGGGCGGAGGATCATGGGGTCCTCGGTGGCGGTCAGCACGCTGCACATGGTGGTGGTCTCCGCCGCCACGGACGTCAGGTCCGCGTCCGTCATCTCTCCGGCCTCCGACGTGGGGTCTGCCCGTCACAAAGGTCATGACAGTGATCGTCTTGAGGTCGACAATCATCAGCATCATCATTGTTGTCGCCATCATCATGATCATCATGATCATCATCATCATCATCATCAACAACAACAACAACAACAACAACTTCTTCTTCTTCTTCATAACTTTGGAGTTGCAGCCCACGACCAATTATTTCGTAATGATAGTAATAATGAGAAGAAGAAGAAGAATATTATTATTATTATTTAAGTGCAATGTTAAACCTTGCATTTTGCATTGCAGTTTACTGTAATCTGATATTCCACTATAATTCACACGCTCATGTACTGACACAGACACACAGACACAGACACAGACACACACACACACACACACACACACACACACACACACACACACACTCACTCACTCACTCACTCACTCACACACACACACACACACACACACGAGTTTATAATCATCTTCGCAGCCAACGAGGCACCCACACAACAACAAGTTCCCTGCGTGATGTTCCCCTGTTACCCACCGTGCCGCCACATCCCGCTGAAGTTATCGGAGAAGTCATCACACGGCGCCTTGCAGTCCGGCTGCTGCTGCAACGCGTTTGTGTTGTACGGGGGACAACTCGTGTTGGCTCCAGGAGAGGGAGGCAACTCTATCTCGGACATGGCGTCCTGCGCAGGCCTGTGGCATGGCGTGTTGTGGTGGTGGTTCATGTCCGTGTCCGTCTGGAGCTCCATCTCGTACTTGTAGCTCTCCGACATGGTGTCCTCTGGTCACAGAAACAAAGAAGGAGATGATTGTGAATGGTTATCGGCTTGTATCAGAGACTGGCATAAACTTGGGACAACAGAACAGTGAGAGCTGCTGTATGACCAGTGTTGTTGGGTTTTTTTCCCCCACTTCAGGGGGAAGTCAGTTACAGCTTTGTCGCCTGTGAAGGAATATGAGTCTTAAACTAGGAGGCAAGACTGCATTGGTTCTTAGTGCTGCAGTCACGGGGTCTCTGGGTAACATCCCAACGCCGACTGCACTAAAGCCTCCTTGGCCGAGGGGATGTTACTTAAGCAAGACACTCTCCATTTTAGTAAGATTCTCGCCCAGATTGTCGGGACAGCAGTTGCGCTTTCCTCTGCTGTTCTGATGGTCATAGTCGGTTTCGACTGACTATCATACAAATGGCTGCTGCTGGTTTAGATGATGATAACTAGGAGGAGGGGGAGGAGGAGGATGGTGATGATGATGGTGATGATGATGATGACTGCGATGAAGATAATGATGACAATGTCGACAATAAATAGGAAGGGGAGGTAAAGGAGAAGGAGAACGATTATGGGGATAAAGGCAGGGAGGGAGAGAAGGGTGGGGAAGTAAGAAACATCATCATCAACATCATCATAATCGTCGTCGTCATTGTTGTCGTCGTCGTCGTCGTCTTCATCACTATCATAATCGCTATCGCCATTATCATCTATCATATCATTATCATCATCATCATCACCATCATCATCACCATCATTTTCATCATCATCATCATCATCATCATCATCATCATCATTACAATTATCAACATTATTATATTTCATACCTCATCGTAATATACATTCACCATCATCATCATCATCATCATATATCAGCATTAGCTTTGTCGTCGGCATCATTCAGCTCACAATACCAGATTTATTCAATAGCAAAATCTGAGACACAGTCAGATCATTTCCCCAGCATAGTGGTACTGCAATGCATCATGTTCAAACCTTACTTCTGTCGTTTGGTTAGTGGCGTTTGTGGGTTGAATATGCACATGGAAAAAGCAAAGTACATTACATTGTCAGGTCAACGTATTTAGGACACTTGTGGATTGAAGGTGAAATGTAGAAATATGATGTAGAAAATGCCCCTCCCAACATCCCCCCAAAGCAACAACACAACAGCAACAACAACAGCAGCAACATATTCATCCGATAACATACGTATATTTCTCTAGAGAAGCACGTGAGTCGTATGCCGTTATCATCCTTTCTCTTCAAAAAAAAAAACAAACCATTATCAGGCAGCAGTATCACGGTATGATTTCCCCAGGGTAGGCTGCGTGATGTCGTTTCAAAGAAAGCGAAGACAAGATGGACATGCGGCTAAAAAAAAAATATCTCCTGTCACTAGGGAGTAGCATGAAAACTAGTATTGTTGATGCTTGAATATCACCTGTTTTCAGTCAGAGACCAAACTATGAGCGCGTCTACAGAGTCATTTGCACAACAAAGTAGTTGTTGTGTTTCTACTTATCTTATCTTGTTTACCATTCCATATAAAATAGGAACACATTTTTGGAAAGTTATTTACAAAGTCATCTGGGGGGTTAGGAAGTAAAATCCACGATGGATTAGTTTGGATAATATAAGAGATTTCAGCACAGCAACCCTCCCAAGAGGGGTAATACTACTTTTAATCCAAATTTTAAATAGCGTTTTTTGTTCTGAAAATTCTGCATAGTTGATTTGCTCACATTGTTTAATATTTATTGTGAACCATACCCCTAATATTTTGAACTTTTCAGAATTCCATGTTATATTCATGTGCTGCATGTATTTTGTTTCTGAGCTTTTCACTACCTAACCAAATTGCTTGTGGTTCATCAGCATTCATAAAAAAGTCCCGAGACATTTCCAAAGTTTTGAACTATTTGAATGCATCTTTCAAACGATATTCTGTCCCCATTATTCATTGGGCGTCATCTGCAGATTGAGATGTTTTGTGTTCTTTATTATTTATTTTAATTCCTTTTATATCTTTTTCTTCTCTAATCATAATTGCTAATATTTCTACGCACAATATAAAAAGGTAAGGCGATAGTGGATCTCCTTGCCGATATCATCTTTTTACTGGAAACCAGTTAACCTGTCAATTTACTACTACTACTGATTTTATATTTTCGGAGAATGTTTTTATCCAGGTACATACATTTTCTCTAAACCCGTATGCTTTTAAAACTTCAAGCAGAAAATTCCAATCCAAAGAGTCAAACGCTTTCCCCAAATCTAAGCAAAGTAAAAGACTGGTCCTCGTTTCTTATCCAGATAACAAATAAGGTCATATATTAGTCTTATGTTGTCTCCAAGGTATATATTAGCAACAAATCCATTCTGATCTTCAGAAATTAATTTTGGAAGTATTTTTAATCCTATTTGTTATGCATGTATTTCCAATTTAATATAGAACATTTAATAGTGAGATTGGTCTCCAGTTTTTTTATGTATTCCTTTTGTTTATCGGGCTTTGGGATACAAGTGGTGAGTCCTTCTTTCTGTGAAACCGTTACTACGTTCGGTCAAATCCATAAGCTACACTACATCTGCTAGGCGCTAGGCAGATGTCTGACGGAAGTATAATCGTATGTGCTTGTTAGGCCTTGAGTGCATGCATGTATATTTGTGTACCTACCACAGTGTATTTCTTATTAAGAATTTCTGCCAGAGAACAACGCTTTTGTTGCCATGGGTTCTTTTTTTTTCTGTGCGCTAAGTGCGTAATGCACACTGGACCTCGGTTTGTCGTCTGTTCCGAATGACTAGGCATTCCGTTTGATTTTCCAGTTAAGCGTGTGAGAAAGAGCGAGCACGGGAATCAAACCCACAGCTTCAAAGACACTGTGTTGGCTGGTGAACGTCTTATCCATTCTGCCACCGTCCTCTCGTGAGGCCACGCAACAAGATCCAATGGCCTTGCTGAAACAATCCTCCATGGAACGGTTGAAGGAGGGAGACGGAGGGAGAGACAGAAAGAAGAAAGAACCGATGGATTGACAACGTTGCAGAACAGACAGGATATTTTGCAGAGACTTAGGCTTTGATACACAATCGACAGACCTGGAGTATCTGGTGAACAGTTTTGTGCGGCGCTCTATTGTCTCTTCACACAGTTGAGGGAGAAGAGAAAGAAGAATCAGGACACACGGAGAATTTCATTTCTCTACAACTGTTATATAAATAACAGATGCATCAATATCATATTGCTTTCTCTTATTGTGACAGTAAATCGAAGAAATCTAAACCATGTCAAAATATTGCTTAAGTTGATGGAGTCTCCCGTCGGACCGACGGATGAGTAGGCAGGTAGGTTTATCTGTCGGTGTGTGTCCTCATATGGGAGAAGAGGCCGATTCTGGATGCGCAGCACTTCCCACAGGTGTTGCGAGGGAAAACGTCTCCAGAAGTTGAGCCCTGCTTCCTTCGCTCACGCTTCTCCTTAATGACCAGCGTTCTGTTTTCAAACGTCTTTATGCCACTAGAGCACAGCATCCTCCAGCGAGAGCGGTCAAGGGCATCAGTTTCCCAGGAAGCGATGTCTATGTCACAGGCTTTGAGGTTTGTCTTCAAGGTGTCCTTGAAGCGCTTGCAGGGTCTTCCAAGTTCGCGGTGGCCTTCCTTCAGCTGGCCATACAAAAGCATCTTCGGGATCCTGCTGTCTGTCATGCGGACAGCGTAGCTGGCACTGGATCGGTAGGCTTTCGATGCTGAGCAGGCCGCTCCTCTCTAGGACCTGGAGGTTGGAGACCCTGTCTTGCCACTTTATGCCGAGGATCTTTTGCTTAAGTTACTACTTGAAGAAATAACTAGTTTCTGTTTATTCATGTGCGTCATAATACATTTGCTTATTTTGTTGTTGTTCTTTTTTCTTCTTCCTTTTTCTATTCATTAGTTTGAATATCCTCATTTGGAGATGTATTTATTTATCCATTATCGGCATATGTTATTTATTGATGTACGTCTTACTTCTCTGCGTACCTTATTCCGTTTTTCATTTGGTTTTCTTTGTTATCATTGTTGTTTAGTTTTGTTTCTTTTGTTTTGGTTTTGTTTTGTTTTTTTGTTTTGTTTTTTCGGGGTTTTTTCTGCTTGCTTGTGTTGTTGTTTTTTTGTTTGGTTTTTTTTTTTTTTGTTTTTTTTTTGCTGTTTTCTTCCTTTCGTACTGTCGTTTTTCTCTGGAAAGATTGCAGAGTATGCTACTTTGAAATAAGGAGACGACAGAATTCTGTAACATGTGGAGATAAAATGATATTAGGAGTGACAGCCTTCATTAAATATAATCTACATACGAAAAGCTTTCAAACTCCATCATCCACAGTCCTCCCCCCCCACCCCTCCCAGTTTACCCAGTACCCCTAACCCCCACCCCCATCCCCCCAGCTCCCCCTTCCATCTTCCCCCCTCTTGCTAACATGACATGGGCTGAAATGTTTTACCCGCCCACCCCTGATACATGGGCCTTCAATACAGCCTCCGGGCGGCTTTCCCCTGCCAGTCCCTAACAAGGGGCCCTGGCCTCTGTATTACGAGTGTCAGACGCTGATGCCGCGCATAGATACATCGCTTTAGCCATGAAGAATGGCGGAGTCCCTCCGCGTCGATCTCATTTTCTAAGCTAGCCTCCATGCTTCCTCGCGCTTTGCTTCTGCTTCCTCTTGTCTGTTTTGTAGGCTGGGCAATGGGCCCCACATTGATTTTCTCTCTCTCTCTCTCTCTCTCTCTCTCTCTCTCTCTCTCTCCCTCTTTCTCTCTGTCTCTCTCTTTTATCTTTTTTTCTGTTTTTCATTCATTCAGTTTTTGTTTCTTTCTTTCTTTCTTTCTTTCTTTCTTTTTCTTTTTGCTTCAATCCGCCTTTCCTTTCTGCTTTTCTGTGCGATATTCTCTCTCTTTCTTTCGCATCGTTAACCCTATGTCTCTGTCTGTCTCTCTTTCTCCGTCTCTGTCTCGTCTGTCTACCTCTCTCTCTCTCTCTCTCTCTCTCTCTCTCTCTCTTGCACCGGAAAAAAAAAAGATGTGGCTTTTTTTTTTCTTTTTTTTTCTTTTTTTTTTTTTTTCATTTTCAAGTATCGTCCACTTTGTCACTTTTTTCCCCTCCAAACTTCTACCCATCCCCAAACCCAATCTCCCCTTGGAGGGAACAGAGAGACGGAAGTTGTGGAAGAAGATCTGCCATGTTTATCTGATTCATGTGAATACTTTATTGCTGTTCAGAGATAAGGGAAAGAGGGAATCTATAGCGGAAGGGTATGGGCATAGGGAACTGAGTGGAGAGAGAGAGAAGAGAGAGAGAGAGATCGGGTCGCCATGTTCCTTCTTTCGTTTGTTTATTTGTTTACCACTATGTGTATGCAGTGATCACGCCAGACTGAATCTTAATGTCTATATACCGCTGTGTGTGGCAACCTTTCGTGTCCTTATCTCTCCAAACTGGCCCATGACATTCTCGTTATTCAGGGATGAAGTTGTCCAAACCGGTTTCCTATGAGAAAAAAATATAGAGGGGAAATATTTTTGAGTGCGGGATTTTACCCAGTGATCGACAAATCGAAAAATGGAGAAAAAAAAAAAGAAAAAAAAAGAAAAAAAAAAAAGAAACCTGCATGAATGAAAATATTTCTCCTTTTCAATATTATAACTACATCTCTCCTGCACACCCGATATGTCACGGTACCCCTGGGATTTACCCCGTTAACTATCCGTGTGCCCCCCCACCCCCACCCCACCTCCCCACACCCCCCTTTTTTTTCTTTTTTTCTTTTTTTCTTTTTTTCAGTTTGAGTGTAGCGAAGGACAGCAATCATACAAAACGAAAACGAAAATTGAACCGGATCCACAGGATATTCTATAGTTATCAACGACATAAGGGATGTCTTGAGCTGACAAGGAGGAAGGTTGTGGCGTGTGTCTGCCCAAAACGCCAACATTGTCTGTGATGGCCTGGTTCGAATTCCGGTCTCGCCCTTTCTTCCATGTTTGACTGGAAAATCAAACTGAGCGTGTAGTCATTTGGATGAGACGGTAAACCCGCGCTTGGCGCACTGGAAAAGAATACATGGCAATATAAACGTTATCCTCTGGCAAAAATCTGTGGAAGAAATTCACACTGATAGGTACACAGATAATTATATACATGCACGTAAGGCCTAGAGAAGTGCCTTAGGTTGTGCTGCTGGCCAGGTCTCCGCTTAGCAGATGTGGTGTAGCTGATATATGGATTTTTCTGAACGGCAATCTTTGCAGCGCTAAGTTTACTTAGAGTTGAAGATGTTCCTAAGTACCTGGTTTTTACCGTGGAGTCGATAAGCAAACTAAGCACTGCTAAATTCGCTCATGCAACCCACCCCTAAACTCTTTTAATTTGTCAGGCCCCAGTGTGTAGCAATTGCGTTTCGATTTCTTTCCAAAACTATGGGGTATTTTGTTCTCTCCCCCTCCATAACCCCCCCCCCCATCCCCCGCCCCCACTTTCTTTTATCTGTCAATCTCTTAAGATGTAACAACTCCTTTCATTTTCTAAACGGAATATCGAGGTTCTGTATATACCTCTCGTACTGTCTTGAACTGTCATGGAATCTCCCTGAGACGCACACTTTCCATTTCAATTTCCTACTGATCCGTCGACCTGAAGGCTTGATCAGCCCGCTGGGTTTATGCGAAGATCAGGCATCTGCTTTACCAATACAGCGGGTGTGGTGTGGTGTACCCGGATATGTCAGCACGCTCTGATACTTCCTTAAAACTGAATCTGAAACTCTTTCGACGTTTCCTCGGAACTAATTGTAACTGTCCACTATTACACCTAAAGCTCTTTCGACCTTTCCTCGGAACTATTTGTAACTGTTGACTGTTACACCTGAAGCTCTTTCAACCTGCCATCGGAAGTAACTATAATTGTCCACTATTACGCATAAAGCTCTTTCGACCTTTCCTGGGAACTTACTGTAACTGTCCACTATTGCACCTAAAGCTCTTTCGACCTTTCTCCGGAACTAACTATAACTGTTGACTGTTACACCTGAAGCTCTTTCAACCTGCCATCAGAACTAATTGTATTGTATTGTATTACTCTTTTTTGTCACAACAGATTTCTCTGTGGGGGATACTGGTGATTGTGCCGGGATTCGAACCAGTGCGCTTAGATTCTCTCGCTTCCTTTGCGGACGCGTTACCTCTAGGCCATCACTTGTAACCGTCGACTGTTACACTTGAAGCTCTTTCGACCTGCCATCGGAAGTAACTGTAACTGTCGAACTGTTACACCTGTAGCTCTTTCGAACTGCCATCGGAAGTAACTGTAACCGTGGAACTGTTACACCTGTAGCTCTTTCGACCTGCCATCGGAAGTAACTGTAACCGTCGAACTGTTACACCTGTAGCTCTTTCGACCTGCCATCGGAAGTAACTGGAACTGTGGAACTGTTACACCTGTAGCTCTTTCGAACTGCCATCGGAAGTAACTGGAACTGTGGAACTGATACACCTGAAGCTCTTTCAAACTGCCATCGGAAGTAACTGTAACCGTCGAACTGTTACACGTGTAGCTCTTTCGAACTGCCATCGGAAGTAACTGTAACCGTGGAACTGTTACACCTGTAGCTCTTTCGACCTGCCATCGGAAGTAACTGTAACCGTCGAACTGTTACACCTGTAGCTCTTTCGAACTGCCATCGGAAGTAACTGTAACCGTCGAACTGTTACACCTGTAGCTCTTTCGACCTGCCATCGGAAGTAACTGTAACTGTGGAACTGTTACACCTGTAGCTCTTTCGAACTGCCATCGGAAGTAACTGTAACTGTGGAACTGTTACACCTGTAGCTCTTTCGACCTGCCATCGGAAGTAACTGTAACTGTGGAACTGTTACACGTGTAGCTCTTTCGAACTGCCATCGGAAGTAACTGTAACTGTGGAACTGTTACACCTGTAGCTCTTTCGACCTGCCATCGGAAGTAACTGTAACTGTGGTACTGTTACACCTGTAGCTCTTTCGAACTGCCATCGGAAGTAACTGTAACCGTCGAACTGTTACACGTGTAGCTCTTTCGAACTGTCATCGGAAGTAACTGTAACTGTGGAACTGTTACACGTGTAGCCCTTTCGACCTGCCATCGGAAGTAACTGTAACCTTCGAACTGTTACACCTGTAGCTCTTTCGACCTGCCATCGGAAGTAACTGTAACCGTGGAACTGTTACACCTGTAGCTCTTTCGACCTGCCATCGGAAGTAACTGTAACCGTGGAACTGTTACACCTGTAGCTCTTTCGACCTGCCATCGGAAGTAACTGTAACCTTCGAACTGTTACACCTGTAGCTCTTTCGACCTGCCATCGGAAGTAACTGTAACCGTGGAACTGTTACACGTGTAGCTCTTTCGACCTGCCATCGGAAGTAACTGTAACCGTCGAACTGTTACACCTATAGCTCTTTCGACCTGCCATCGGAAGTAACTGTAACCGTCGAACTGTTACACCTGTAGCTCTTTCGACCTGCCATCGGAAGTAACTGTAACCGTCGAACTGTTACACGTGTAGCTCTTTCGACCTGCCATCGGAAGTAACTGTAACTGTGAAACTGTTACACGTGTAGCTCTTTCGAACTGCCATCGGAAGTAACTGTGACTGTGGAACTGTTACACGTGTAGCTCTTTCGAACTGCCATCGGAAGTAACTGTAACTGTGAAACTGTTACACGTGTAGCTCTTTCGACCTGCCATCGGAAGTAACTGTAACTGTGGAACTGTTACACCTGTAGCTCTTTCGACCTGCCATCGGAAGTAACTGTAATTGTGGAACTTTTACACGTGTAGCTCTTTCGACCTGCCATCGGAAGTAACTGTAACTGTCGAACTGTTACACGTGTAGCTCTTTCGACCTGCCATCGGAAGTAACTGTAACCGTGGAACTGTTACACCTGTAGCTCTTTCGACCTGCCATCGGAAGTAACTGTAACCGTCGAACTGTTACACCTGTAGCTCTTTCGACCTGCCATCGGAAGTAACTGTAACTGTGGAACTGTTACACGTGTAGCTCTTTCGACCTGCCATCGGAAGTAACTGTAACCGTGGAACTTTTACACCTGTAGCTCTTTCGACCTGCCATCGGAAGTAACTGTAACCGTCGAACTGTTACACCTGTAGCTCTTTCGACCTGCCATCGGAAGTAACTGTAACCGTCGAACTGTTACACCTGTAGCTCTTTCGACCTGCCATCGGATGTAACTGTAACTGTGGTACTGTTACACCTGTAGCTCTTTCGACCTGCCATCGGAAGTAACTGTAACCGTGGAACTGTTACACGTGTAGCTCTTTCGAACTGTCACCGGAAGTAACTGTAACCTTCGAACTGTTACACCTGTAGCTCTTTCGACCTGCCATCGGAAGTAACTGTAACCGTGGAACTTTTACACCTGTAGCTCTTTCGACCTGCCATCGGAAGTAACTGTAACCGTCGAACTGTTACACCTGTAGCTCTTTCGACCTGCCATCGGAAGTAACTGTAACTGTGGAACTGTTACACGTGTAGCTCTTTCGAACTGCCATCGGAAGTAACTGTAACTGTGAAACTGTTACACCTGTAGCTCTTTCGACCTGCCATCGGAAGTAACTGTAACTGTGGAACTGATACACCTGAAGCTCTTTCGACCTGCCATCGGAAGTAACTGTAACTGTCGAACTGTTACACATGTAGCTCTTTCGAACTGCCATCGGAAGTAACTGTAACTGTGGAATTGTTACACGTGTAGCTCTTTCGAACTGCCATCGGAAGTAACTGTAACCGTCGAACTGTTACACCTGTAGCTCTTTCGACCTGCCATCGGAAGTAACTGTAACTGTGGAACTGTTACACGTGTAGCTCTTTCGAACTGCCATCGGAAGTAACTGTAACTGTGGAACTATTACACCTGAAGCTCTTTCGACCTGCAATCGGAAGTAACTGTAACTGAGGAACTGTTACACCTGTAGCTCTTTCGACCTGCCATCGGAAGTAACTGTAACCGTCGAACTGTTACACCTGTAGCTCTTTCGACCTGCAATCGGAAGTAACTGTAACTGTGGAACTGTTGCACCTGTAGCTCTTTCGACCTGCCATCGGAAGTAACTGTAACCGTCGAACTGTTACACCTGTAGCTCTTTCGACCTGCCATCGGAAGTAACTGTAACTGTCGAACTGTTACACGTGTAGCTCTTTCGAACTGCCATCGGAAGTAACTGTAACTGTGGAACTATTACACCTGAAGCTCTTTCGACCTGCAATCGGAAGTAACTGTAACTGAGGAACTGTTACACCTGTAGCTCTTTCGACCTGCCATCGGAAGTAACTGTAACCGTCGAACTGTTACACCTGTAGCTCTTTCGACCTGCAATCGGAAGTAACTGTAACTGTGGAACTGTTGCACCTGTAGCTCTTTCGACCTGCCATCGGAAGTAACTGTAACCGTCGAACTGTTACACGTGTAGCTCTTTCGAACTGCCATCGGAAGTAACTGTAACCGTGGAACTGTTACACCTGTAGCTCTTTCAAACTGCCATCGGAAGTAACTGTAACTGTGAAACTGTTACACGTGTAGCTCTTTCGACCTGCCATCGGAAGTAAACTGTAACCGTGGAACTGTTACACGTGTAGCTCTTTCGAACTGCCATCGGAAGTAACTGTCACTGAGGAACTGTTTACACCTGTAGCTCTTTCGAGTTACACCTGCATGCCTACCTGATCTGTCGTAGCAGCCCATCCTCCGGATCCACAGGCGGTAGAGGAAGCGGACGCAGCAGGAGCCAATCAGGATGCTAAGGCTGATCAGAAGCGCTTTGCCAAAGGAGATGAAGACAGTGGCCACCCAAGAACTGCCGACAAATAAGTGATAAGAGGTAAGTTCGGTGCGAAGAGACTGTGTATCTTAACAGCATCAGATCAGACATAATCAACTGATCCATACAAAACGAGAACACTACGCATGAGTGAAAATCACACATGCACACACACACACACACACACACACACACACACACACACACACACACACACACACACACACACACACACACACACACACACACACACACGCACACACACACACACACACACACACACACACACACACGCACGCACGCACGCACACACACACACACACACACACACACACACACACACACACACACACACCGATCAAATTGCTGGATCCCGGTTACCTCATCCCATTGCAATGTTCTTGTATTGTGACTTGATCTAATTAATCCTCATTTCTATATTCGCATTACACTAATACGTGCACGCACACACACAAACACGTGGACGCAAGCATGGAAGCATGCACATAAACACATACGTACACTCACATTACACATCTAATACACTCAATATGGAAAGACGTTAACTTAATGGACGAAACACACACACACACACACACACACACACACACACACACACACACACACACACACACACACACACACACACACACACACACACACACACACTGACATACATAAAGGCACACAGACATACAGACGGACATAGAAGCAATGCATCTAAAACGAAGACCTTTTTAGCGCCATAACCACCGTATTGCTCATCCGAATTTCCAGAACAAAGCTATACCTATGCCAGTACTCAGGATGGAACTGTTGACAAAGTCTTCGTTATGATGAGGCCACACGCTTGCTTTGGGTTCAGTATCACTGTTGAGTGTGTGTGTGTGTGTGTGTGTGTGTGTGTGTGTGTGTGTGTGTGTGTGTGTGTGTGTGTGTGTGTGTGTGTGTGTGTGTGTGTGTGTGTGTGTGTGTGTGTGTGTGTGTGTGTGTGTGTGTGTGATTATGTAATACGCGTAGTCTCTGAATCTGTTTTATATTATTGTGCGCATATCATTAATTTTCTTCTTTTCTCTCTTGTGAGTTATTGCGCGCGCACGTGTGTGTGTGTGTGTGTGTGTGTGTGTGTGTGTGTGTGTGTGTGTGTGTTTTATGTTTATTGCAAAGCCCTTTGAGCTCTCTTTAAGGGAGGAAAACGCTCAGCAAATGTCCATTATTATTATTATTATTATTATTATTATTATTATTAGTCACTTCACGTTGTGCTTATTCTGATTTAACTTACTACGAGAACCCATCTACAAGGCCTTCTACTGACGACGATAATGTTTTTGTAGCGGAGCGATAGCAATTTTTCAAATGTCACCCTCATTTCACCCTCATTTGCCCAGTTTCCCCCAACCCTCCATTCATTCACATCCCCCATCCCATCTAACCGATAATACTCAAATGTATTCATAAGCACTTTAACAAAAATTGTCTTCAATCACCGATATGTCTGACGGGACATTAAACAAAATTCCTCCTTCCTCGCACCTCGCTGGAATGAAGCCAGTTACCATGACCATCTAACGACAATTTCCATGAATATTTGTATTTGTATTTCTTTTTATCACAACAGATTTCTCTGTGTGAAATTCGGGCTGCTCTCCCCAGGGAGAGCGCGTCGCTACACTACAGCGCCACCCTTTTTTTTTTCGTATTTTTTTCCTGCGTGCAGTTTTATTTGTTTTTACTATCGCAGTGGATTTTTCTACAGAATTTTGTCAGGAACAACCCTTTTGCTGCCGTGCGTTCTATTACGTGCGCTAAGCGCATGCTGCTCACGGGACCTCGGTTTATCGTCTCATCCGAAAGACTAGCGTCCAGACCACCACTCAAGGTCTAGTGGAGGGGGAGAAAATATCGGCAGCTGAGCCGTGATTCGAACCAGCGCGCTCAGATTCTCTCGCTTCCTAGGCGGACGCGTTACCTGTAGGCCATGACTCCATCATGTCGGCACCAGTTACTTGGATACCGACTCACCAAAAGCGTAGAAGGGAGCATTGGAAATGAGGAGGTGTCAACATGACAGCAGGACATAAAAAGCCACTGTTTGGGCCACTTTGTAGTTTGTGAAGTTGTGAAGACTGGTGAGGATGAAGATGCTGCTGCAATGTATCAGGACAATACTTTAAGCGCATGTGTGTGTGTGTGTGTGTCTCAAAGTGAAACCAGGCCTGACAGATACACACGCCTATCTATCCTTCTATATCTATCTATCTATCTATCTATCCATTCCCCCCTCTCTATCTATCTATCTATCTATCTATCTGTCTATCTATCCATCTCCATCTCTATCTATCTATCTATCTATCTCCATCTCTCTCTGTCTATCTATCCATCTCCATCTCTCTCTCTCTCTCTCTCTCTCTCTCTCTCTCTCTCTCTCTCTCTATATATATATATATATATATATATATATATATTATATATATATATATATATATATATATATATATATATCCATCTCTCTGTCTCTCTCTATCCATCTCTCTATCTATCTATCTATCTGTCTATCTATCCATGTATCCATCTCCATCTCTCTTTATCTGTCTATCCATCTCCACCTCTCTCTCTATCTATCAATCTCTCTCTCTCTCTCTCTCTCTCTCTCTCTCTATATATATATATATATATATATATATATATATATATATATATATGTGACCAAGCGCGCTATGCTTGCTCCAACACTATTCACGCACAAGCCACAGCAGACGACAGTTTTCCCTCATAACCCGCGCCCCGCGCACAGAATGTGTGACGTCACTCCGCTTACATCATTTTGTCCTCCTCGCCAGACACCTGCTCACAGCTCGCCCAATGTCGCATCCCGGTACGTCATTGGCTGAGAGGAAACTTGTGTTTCTGTTCCACAGTATTTAATTAATAGCTCTTTTGTTAGATCAGTAAACTACTAGTATTATATACTGGCAGAATCGTCTTAACTCCATCTTTAAATCTATTCCATTTATGTTTGCCTACGTGAAACTGATTTAACGCAGTTTGTAATTTTCAGCGATGAGCTCGTTAAAACTGACCCTGTTCAGGTGACTTAAATTAAGATTATAAATTCATCTTAAATAATCAACACTTCATTTTACACTCATTATAAAGTAGGCGTTGAGCTCTTTCTTTTGCAACTTATCCGATGCAAATCGGTTCAGTAATCATCTAGAAATCTGTCACTGAACACCTTGTAACAAGCACAGTTCTCGTCAGATTTCTTCAGATTAGTGACGATTTGGTTTGCAGCCCACGTGATTGTCTTTGTAGTTCGCCTAATTTGTATAAATTGGCCGAGCGGGTGATGAGTGGTCACTTCCACACCCGAGCCAGCCGCGGCCAGCACCTGCTCCCTTTGTCTCTTGCTGTGTAGTGGTCAGTGTCGTTCCCACAACAGCATCTCGCTACGTATGGCTGTAAGTACTATTGTGTAGAACGTGTTGACTTGTGAAAGGTATTCTTCGACACAGTACTTGTGTTCATATAAGTATGTTCAGTTGTTGCTTTGTTCAGTTAATTCTTTGTTTAGTTATGGCTTTGACATGTTAGGCACCGCTGGGCTATGATTGATCTAGAAAATCGCCATGTCGTCATATGTTCGAAGCAGTATTCCATTTGATTCTTTTTACGTCAGTCAATGACGTCTCGGGACACAAGAAAGTCTGTTCCAGAATGTTCTAGGGGATGACTCATTCTCTCTCATCTGCTGTCACTGAAGGTTAGGTTACTTATCCCCGCTTCAGCGGAGACGATTTAAATGTTGAGCGCAAGCTTAGCTATGCTCATATTTGGCTTCGATGCAACGGATAACTTGTGTAAGTTCATTCACCACTTAATGGTTAAGCCATGATGGTGCTTCACTTACTCTCTGGTCTATCAGGTTGCCAGTATTATATCTAAGCCACTGATTCTCCATCTTGTTTACTATTCAGGTATTATCTTACATGCTGATCTCGGTTGTACTGCTACAGTGTGCTCAGTACTCTAAGATGTGTGTACTATTCTGTTGAGGTGATTACAAGATAGTGTTTGATTAATATCAGTTATTGGTTAAAACCACCTGATATGTATCAGTCTGTTGATTGTAAGTTAGTTATCATGCTCTCTCCTATACGGCTTATTCCCGTATAGTGCTACATGATAAACTTTGCTTCATTTGAGTCACTTTGACACAGTATGAGCTTTTTGAGTCCAGACCAAGTAATAGTCTTTCCAGCTCAGTTATCATGCTTTCTCCTATACGACATACTCCGGTATAGTGCCACATGATGATTGATTCATTTGAGTCGCTTTAAATTTAATACAGCTGAAATAGTTTTCCATGAATTAGGTTGTTTGGTTACTTTACCAATTAAGTATAACCCTAGCCCTTTAGTTGCATGGTCTTGGGGACCAGGTGAAGAATAACAGACATGTTGCTTTTATGAGTTTACTGTGTATGTGTACTTGATAGTGAGTATATTTTATAAATTATATGTTAAATATTTTATGTACTAAGCTTGGGGTTTGATTTCCCATTTGGAGTTGATAGGATGAGTTTGTTGTATTTTGATAATTATGTTGTTATTATTTACTATAAGGTATGTTAGTATCAATGGTACTTGACTAAGGGAGTTGCATATAGTTGTTTTGGGCAAATACCAAACCCAGAGGTAGGCACAGCACTGTGTATGCTCCATGCTACCCACATCCATGAATGACTGACTTCCCACTTATGGTGCTTCCAGTGTTCATGTATTGTAGAATATGGTTTTTGTGTTTCGGTTTGGTTTTGTTTCCCTCCTTTATACTTTGTTGATGCGGGTACTCTACCAGTCTTGGTCTTTGCCTCATGTATGCTCATTGTTATACGTACATGCAATGTTGACATTGTATTTATGGCTTTTATTTGTTTGTGTCTTGCAGGCACTGTTTTCCTGTATGTAATAGCTGTAGTAAATAAACAACTGAAAGGGCGTCCGCTTTCATATGCTCCTGCCTGCACGAGAACCTGCAACCTTTTACTACTCTTAATTCCTCATTCCACTCCAACCATACCCTTACCCCTATCTCCACTCCACTCCAACCCTACCCTTACCCCGAGTCCATCACACAATTGGCGCTGCGAGCAGGGTTCCTTAAGGAGCAGAAAGTTACCATCCATACAACAACAGGAAAACAGTGCAGCTAAATACAGCAAACTGAGCAATGGCAAACGAAGCACACGCCATCACCCTCCGCCCCCACAAGCTGCCCAAGTTCTCTGGGGAGGAAGGGACATTAGATGTCGAGGACTTCATCCGCGAGGTTAGGCTGGCCCTCGAACTCCAGCCCTTACCAGACTCAGTAGCAGCGGGGTGGCTCCTCGCTTCGCTGGAAGGCCGGGCCCGACAGGAAATCGTCAGACTGCCGACTGCTGACGTAAACTCCCCAGACAAAATTCTAGAGTTGATCAAGGAAAACTGGGGGGAGCAGCGCGATGGCCCCACACTGGCAGCTGCCTTTTATAAACGCCAACAGGGCATGGGGGAAACAGTGGGGGAGTATGCCTCTCAACTAAGGACCCTTTGGATGAAAGCCAACCACGCACAGGCCCACGTACTGCCACCAGAAGTGCTCTGTCCAACTTTTGCCAATGGCCTTCATCCAGCTGCTTTACGTTGCGACATAAAGCGGATCCTCAGGGAACACCCAGGCACCACCTTTGAAGAAGCCAAAAGGGAGGCCCAGAGGTGGATGAGAGAGGACAACCCAGACCCATTAGACCAGTTTGCGGTGGCAAGGATCGCTCGACTGGAGGCTCGAATTGAGGCCCTCACCACTGCACGGGCATCTGCACCTACACCTGCACCGGCACCTGCACCTACACCTGCACCTGCTGGCCAGAGAGAAGTCGTGTGGGCCCCACCAAGACTGCCACAGCCATCTCAGCACATGCGCCGGGATCAACAACCCCTGCGACAAGGACAACCACTCAAGCAAGAAGCAAGAGATGGAGGGAGATCACGACCACGCTGTCTGTGGTGTAGTCGTTTCGGCCACACTGAGCAACAGTGCCGCACCAAGCAGCGGTACATGCAGCAACGGGGAGGCAAGCCAGGACAACGACAGGGAAACTTCTAACCCCCGTTGCCATCAGTAGGCAGGCAACGGGGGGCGGGAACACGCTGATTGGCCAGTGCCCCACAGCAGACATCACTCTCAACAACCAAGTGGTGTCTGCACTGATTGACACAGGAAGCGAGGTGACCACAGTGACTGAGACATGGGCAGCGAAACATCTCAGTCATTTGAAACTACAGGACTGCCACATCACAGTCAGGGCTGTCAACGGCGCAGAGGTACCACCATACACCGGCATCTACGTCGTCGACATCCAGCTGTTCGACCAACACTGCCCCAACGTTCCAGTCCTTGTTGTCAAGGAGCCCACAGATCCAGCCATGCAGCAACGCAAAATGCACCTGCCTGTACTGCTGGGCATGAATGTCCTGGGTCCATGTCTATCGAAAGCCCAGGGCCTTCCTCCCTACCTCCAGACCACTATCCGTGAGATTCATCTTGACAACGTCTCCACAAGAGGAATGGCACGGACACATCAGAAATGCTGCATCCCTGCAAACTCTATGGCGACAGTGCGGGTGACTGGGAATGAAACTGCTAACCACCTCTTTGCTTCTCCACTGGCCCAACCACTCCCAGGAGGGCTTCTCCTGGTGCCAACACTCATTGCTGCTGACAAAGCTTCCCGGTATGTTCGTCTGGCCAACCTTTCACAGGAAGACAAGTTCCTGCCAGCTCGCACTCCTGTGGCAACCCTCCATGCTGTTGTTGCAGTTGAGAGCCCAGACAACATCCAGGTCACAGCACATGCCAATGAACTTGTTGTCTCCCTCCAAACCAATGCTTGCCCACCTACCCCTCCCCCTCCCCAATCTACTCCTTTCCCCTCTCTCGATGGCACCGCTACTCAGCAACAACAACTCCAGGAACTGCTGTCTAGGCATGCGACTTGCTTCTCCACGGGTGAGAATGATCTGGGTTATACAGACGCAGTCTATCATCGCATCCGAACGACAGACCCCACACCAGTGGCCCAACCATATCGTCGAATACCTCCACACCAGTTCCAGGAAGTACAGGACCACATCAAGGGGCTCTTAGCAAAGGATGTCATTGTAGAGAGCTACAGCCCCTATGCAGCCCCAGTCGTCGTGGTCCGGAAGAAGGACGGCAGTCTTCGCCTGTGCGTAGACTACAGACGCCTCAACTCCAAGACAGTAGGCGATGCATACCCACTACCACGGATCCAGGAATCCTTTGATGCCTTGGTGGGAGCCCAGTATTTCTCAACACTCGACTTGGCCAGTGGCTACCACCAGATAGCTATGCACCCGGACGACCAGCACAAGACCGCCTTCATCACTCCTACAGGCCTCTTTGAGTATACTCGAATGCCCATGGGGTTGGCTTCTGCTCCAGCTACATTCCAGCGGCTTATGCAGTCAACAATGTCAGACTACCTGTTCCACTTCCTCCTGGTATACCTGGATGACCTTTTAGTCTACTCCAAGTCATTTGAGGAGCATCTGGGACATCTGGATGCACTGCTGGGTCGCATTGCACAGACTGGTTTGAAACTCCGTCTGGACAAATGCCAGTTCTTACGCCAAGAAGTCACCTACCTGGGCCACACCATCTCTGCAAATGGCGTAAGCTGCGAAGCTGGCAAAGTCGACGCTGTCAGGAATTGGCCGAAGCCGACCACTCTGAAAGACCTCCGCAGCTTCTTGGGATTCGCCAGTTATTACAGGCGTTTCATTCATCGCTTCTCTCACACCGCTGGTCCTCTCCATGACCTTGTGGCTGAGGCAGCAAAACAGGGAAGAAAGAAACTGCTGATCACCCGACTATGGCAGCCCAAGCATCAAGTGGCGTTTGATCAGCTAAAGACGGCCCTCACAACAGCTCCAGTCCTTGGCTATGCAGATTTCACAAAGCCCTTCATCATGGAAACTGACGCCAGCCATGACGGGTTGAGTGCCATACTCTCCCAGGACCAGGATGGGGGTCGACGTGTCATTGCGTATGCCAGCCGTCGTCTACGCCCCACTGAGAAGAACCAGGCTACGTACAGCAGCATGAAGCTTGAGTTCTTGGCCATGAAGTGGGCCATCACAGAGAAGTTCCGGCACTATCTCATAGGTGCCACCTTTGTTGTCCTCACGGACAACAACCCATTGGTCCACTTCCAGACTGCGGCCCTTGGCGCCTTGGAGCAAAGATGGGCATCCCAGCTAGCCCAGTTCAACTTCGAGGTGAAGTACCGGCCAGGTAGAGCCAACCCTGCCGACGCCCTGTCCCGATTACCATTTGTTTCCCATCCCCCATCCATATCCACTCCGATGCCCCCAGAAGTTGCACTTTCAGAAAGTGCCCTTTGCAACCACCAAAGCATCAGCACAGCAGTTGCCATTCCCCCTGATGGTGACGTGCCACCAGCTCCGTCCCCAACTCAGGAGACTCTGCTGCCACGACTCAGCAGACCCGAACTCCGACAGCTCCAGCTGGAAGATGTGATCATTGCACCCGTGCTGACAGCCTGGCCATCCAAGCCAAAAGCCAGCCAAGACCGTCAGGTACGCACCCTGTTGCAGCAGCATGCCCGACTGGTCTGCGAAGACGGTGTCCTGCTGAGGCGGATAACGGACCCCAAACTTGGAGCTTCCAAGCAACTGGTCCTCCCAAGCACACTTCGCCCCGATGTCCTCGAGATGGTACACGACCGCATGGGACATCAAGGCTACGAGCGGACCATGGATCTGCTGAGACCCCGTGTCTACTGGCCAGGTATGTATGCTGACACAAAAGCATATCTTACCAGATGTCAGCGCTGCACCATGAACCGCCTGCCCTCCAAGATTCACACCCCAGTTACCCCTTTACTGGCCAGCCGCCCACTAGAAGTCCTAGCCATCGACTTCACCAGACTGGAACCTGCGAGTGACGGCCGGGAATCCATACTTGTTGTCACGGATGTCTTCAGCAAGTTCACACAAGCCATCCCAACCCGCAACCAGGAAGCTTCAACAGTTGCCCAGGCCCTGGTGCGAGAATGGTTCCAGCGTTACGGGGTACCAGAAAGAATCCACAGCGACCAAGGCCGTGACTTTGAATCCAAACTGGTCAAGGAGCTGTGCCGCATCTATGGCGTCAAGAAGACCAGAACAACGCCATACCATCCCCAGGGTAACGCCCAGTGTGAGCAGTTCAACCGATCCCTCCATGATCTGCTGCGCACCCTACCACCGGAGCAGAAGAGACGCTGGCCCATACATCTGCCGGAGGTTGTGCAGGCGTACAACAACACGCCTCATGCCTCCACGGGGTTTGCCCCACACTTTCTTTTGTTTGGACAGGAACCCAGGCTCCCGGTAGACGATCTTCTAGGGCGCCCTGAACCGACAGCTGCAGGAGCTGTGGACTGGGTGAGGCAGCACCGACAGCGACTCCAGGTGGCACACCAGAGGGCACTACACCAACTGCAACAGGCAGCCCTGCAACGTGCCAAGTTCAACAGGCAACACAGCACGGCCCATGATCTACACGTTGGGGACTACGTCTACGTAAGGAACCGAGTCCTGGGCCGCAACAAGATACAGGACTTCTGGCAGCCAGACCTCCACCAGGTGACTAACCGCCCCTATGGACACCTACATGTCTACTCCGTGGTGCCATTGGCGGGTGGCCCCGAAAAGGTCATCAACAGAAAGCACCTGCTGCCGGCAACTGAACCCATCGCAGACTGGGAGCCAGACCAGCCCAAACAGCAACCTCCAGTTCCATCTCCACAAGACTCTGACACAGACTCTGATGATGAGGTATGGTTTATAATACCACCCCATCCCCAGCCCAGGTGTGGAACTCCTCCACCCGACACTGCGTCAGAAGCACCCCAGGCCGCGGCCCAGAACGACCTGCCTGCAGCATCGGCTCCTGTGCAAAGACGGTCCCAGCGCCTCAAAAAGAAGGCCAGAATTAAGAATTGACATTCTTTTCCTTTCCTTCCCCAGAATGGACAATTGAGGTTGAAATTCTAGTCTCACTTGCAACTAGGACTATTTCATCCACTCTATTTTTTTCTAGTCTTGCCTCTCCCATGGCCTTTTCTGCCATGTGGCCAGTGCAAAACAACCTGTTTCATCTCTTATGTACATTTTTTCTTATTTTCTTTTCATTCCAACCAGTTTGGGTGGACTTCATATATTGTGGGTTTTGGTGTACTTTTTTTCTTCTATTTTTTTAAAATTTTTTTATTCTTGCCTCCCCAAGGCCAATCCTGCTAAGTGGTCTTTCCAAAGACAAATATTTGTTGTTGAAATGCTTGCTTGTTAATTTTAAGCACTAGTCGGGCAGTCATATGATACATAGATTGATAGGCACACAAATGAATGCTTTCCATCTTCATAGTGTATTTACCAAATTGGGACCCCTTCTCTATATCAAACTCTTCAAAGTTAAGTTAGGATGCATTTGACTAAGTCCAAACTCTTAACTTAACCTGGCTAAAGCCACTTTAAATATAGAAGTAGGGTGTTGTTCCTAAGAAGGTTGCAGTCATTTCACATTCACTTAGCTATTAGTTATCAGCAAAATTATCTCCCTTACCTGCCCAATAATTCTTGTTTGATGCTCAGCTAAGTCTCCTCACAAGAATTACTTTAAATTAACCATCGCGGACGATGGTTTTCAAAAGATGGGGGGAGGTGTGACCAAGCGCGCTATGCTTGCTCCAACACTATTCACGCACAAGCCACAGCAGACGACAGTTTTCCCTCATAACCCGCGCACAGAATGTGTGACGTCACTCCGCTTACATCATTTTGTCCTCCTCGCCAGACACCTGCTCACAGCTCGCCCAATGTCGCATCCCGGTACGTCATTGGCTGAGAGGAAACTTGTGTTTCTGTTCCACAGTATTTAATTAATAGCTCTTTTGTTAGATCAGTAAACTACTAGTATTATATACTGGCAGAATCGTCTTAACTCCATCTTTAAATCTATTCCATTTATGTTTGCCTACGTGAAACTGATTTAACGCAGTTTGTAATTTTCAGCGACGAGCTCGTTAAAACTGACCCTGTTCAGGTGACTTAAATTAAGATTATAAATTCATCTTAAATAATCAACACTTCATTTTACACTCATTATAAAGTAGGCGTTGAGCTCTTTCTTTTGCAACTTATCCGATGCAAATCGGTTCAGTAATCATCTAGAAATCTGTCACTGAACACCTTGTAACAAGCACAGTTCTCATCAGATTTCTTCAGATTAGTGACGATTTGGTTTGCAGCCCACGTGATTGTCTTTGTAGTTCGCCTAATTTGTATAAATTGGCCGAGCGGGTGATGAGTGGTCACTTCCACACCCGAGCCAGCCGCGGCCAGCACCTGCTCCCTTTGTCTCTTGCTGTGTAGTGGTCAGTGTCGTTCCCACAACAGCATCTCGCTACGTATGGCTGTAAGTACTATTGTGTAGAATGTGTTGACTTGTGCTTAAAGGTATCCTTCGACACAGTACTTGTGTTCATATAAGTATGTTCAGTTGTTGCTTTGTTCAGTTAATTCTTTGTTTAGTTATGGCTTTGACATGTTAGGCACAGCTCGGCTATGATTG
>NC_134876.1:48708314-48723314 GCF_041734735.1 Babylonia areolata | reverse complement strand
TACCTCGTGAAGCTTATAGAATGTTGTTTGAACTAGGTAGTAGAGGGAAAAAGAACTGGGTATCAGATATACGTGTTTGTTTGTTTGAGTATGGTTTGGGTGACGTTTGGTTGAACCAGGGTGTTGGTAACGTAAATGGAGTCATCAATGTTTTTAGACAGCGTTTGATTGATTATCGATGGCAGAAATGGCATAATCATATTCATGGTAGTGAAAGATTTAGTATGTATAGAAGCTTTTGCAATACACATGAAATTTGAAATATATAACGACAAAATTCAGGTTAGGTGTATCTGATTTGGCTGTACATTATCATAGATACAGAGAATACAATGAAAGAGATCTGATTTGTCCATTATGTAAAACATTCAAGGAAGATGAATTACATTTTGTTTTATGCTGCCCAGACCTAAGTTAGATTAGACTAAAGTTTATTCCACACAAGTATTACCAATATCCGTGTGCCTTTAAGTTGTCTTCTGATGCCATCCATAAGACAACGTGACGCGCACAATCTATCATGTGTCTTATATAAAGCGTTCAAAACTTAGAGAAATTGTAATCTCGTACTGTGTCATGAACAATTGTTTCTCATGTCATGTGTTGTTTTGTTGAAATCTTATTTTTTTTCTTGAATGTTTTGTAATAGTAATTGTTCACTTACCCCTTCATGAGGGGCCATGGCCTAATGAATAACCATTCGCAATGGCATCCCCACATTTATCTATGTCTCTATATGTATCTATCCATCTATCTGCCCACCTCTTTTCCCTCTAGAGGGCCTGATGTGAACAAAAATATATCACATATTCCTTTACCCTCTTAAAAATATATTCCATTGGCTTCATTTATTTTTTTGTGTTGGGTTTCTGCCTGTTTTGATGAGCTTCTATAGACCCCAGCTTCAAAGGTTAAGAATATTCATTTCTTCCATTTCTTTGGGGAAAGGGTATTTCTGTGCAATTTGTATCTATGTCTTTCTTTCTTTCTTTCTTTGTCTCTGTCTGTCTGTCTGTCTGTCTGTCTCTCTGTCTGTCTGTCTGTCTGTCTCTCTCTCTCTCTCTCTCTCTCTCTCTCTCTCTCTCTCTCTCCCCCACCCCCCCCACCCCCACCCCCCTCGAGACAGTACAAGGTGTTCCAGCTGACTGGTTCTGGTACAGCTCTACTTTCAGAAGATGGACAAACCGGCGGCATGACTAATCAGCACAGCGCGTGACGATCACGATCTGGCGTGCCGGCCTGTCATTACAGTTATGCAAATGAGCTGTAAGACAGGATATTAGCCGCTGGGAATGAGAGTTTGTTTGCTGAAGCGTCTCTCAGGGAAATCTCCGTGCTGTTTGCTCTCAGAAACTAGGTCTGGAGTCATTTGTCACAGAATCCTTTGCTCGTTATCTGTCTGCCTGTCTCGTTATCGTCTTGTCTGTTGTTACTAGTGGCCTGTTTCTGTGTATTGTGTTTCTGAAGTTTGTGCTTTGGACCATCGGTGTGCTTGTGTGTGTGTGTGTGCGTGTGTATGTGTTTGCATGCGCGTGTGTATGTGCGTGTGTGTGTGTATGTGCTTGCATGCGTGTGTGCATGCTTGTGTGTTTGCGTGTGTGTGTGTGTGTGTGTGTGTGATAGAAAGAGAAAGGCACGCATACACGCACCGTGCACACATACACACACACACACACACGCGCGCGCGCGCGCACGCACGCACGCACGCACACACAGAGAGAAAGAGAGAGACAGAGATGTAGGAAGATAGAGATACAGAGAGACAGACATAGACACAAACAGAATGAAAGAGAAAGAGAGAGAGAGACAGAGAGAGGGAAAGATTCGCTTCAGGCCAGGCCAGACTGAAAACAAGAGAAAGAAAACAACAACTCTCCTCTAAACAGAGTACTAAGCTAACCCCAGAGGAACCGTCGCGAGCAGAGCAGAGTTTCCCTTGAAAGCTTCATAAAATATTTACACAAGATGCTTAACAGATCTTAAAAGTCGATGAGTATGTACTTAGCATTCACGAGCTCACCAAACACAGAACAGTGGAAGCCGTTTCAACGTCTAGAAGATGGGTGTGGTAAAGCGGTAAAGATAGGAATGGTTGACTGAAGTGGTGGCTTAGTGGAAGGGTGTTTGACTTCGGAAGCGATCGTCTACCGGTTCGGATCTCAACCAGATCGGGATTTTTACCTCCACCTCCATTAGACATCCAGTGGTGGACAGAGTGCGAGGCGATAAACCGATGTTATGTGTGTGCAGCATCCACCTTGCGCACGTAAAAGAACCCGCGGCAACAAGCACTCTGCAAAATGCCCCCACTTTAACAGATTAAAAGAAGATAATTGATACACTTGCATAAAGCAAAAAAAAAGAGAAAAAAGAAGGAGAGCGGCACTGCACAATGACGGCGCTCTCTACCTGAAAAGAACAACCCGAATTTCACACATAGAAATCTGTAATTACTACCCAAAAAAAAAGTAAAAACAATATAGGAATCAGTCGTATGGAGCCTGTATGATTCGGATTCCTTTTCTCTATTTCTTGCTCTGCACTGATGTGTGTGGACTATAAATCAGATATTCAAATGCCTGTACTTTGCGCTCTCCTAACCTTCCCCTCTGCAGAAAAGGATGAAATGTCAAGGAGAAGAAGACGATCATTTGCTGTCTTGGTAGTATCGATAGCAAGTGTGTGTGTGTGTGTGTGTGTGTGTGTGTGTGTGTGTGTGTGTGTGTGTGTGTGTGTGTGTGTGTGTGTGTGTGTGTGTGTGTGTGTGAGAGAGAGAGAGAGAGAGAGAGAGACAGACAGACAGAGAGAGAGAGAAAAACCAGGGTGGAAGAATGGTTAAGACGCTTATCTGCCAACACTGTGTCCATGTGGGTCAAGGTTCGAATCCCATTCTCGCCCTTTCTCCCACGTTTGACTGGAAAATCAAACTATTATATGCATGAATATTCTCAAGGCCTAACAAGCGCGTTGGGTTATGCAGCTGACAGTCATCTGTCTAGCAGATGTGGTGCAGCGCATATGGATTTGTCCGAACGCAGTGACGCCTCCTTGAGAAATTGAAACGAAAACTGAAATTGTGTGTGTGACTGCTTTTAGCTGGTAAAATCGACCAAGTAATCATGGTTTATTCCCACATCGGTATCATTGTCCCTCATTTCACTTTTCAAATTAGCCAGCAAACTATCTGCTGCAATGACAAAGTTGCTTCAACGAAACTATTCATTATGTGTTCGCAAGATGTGCGATCGATTACGACCCGATAAAGTGGAAAACACACACACACACACACACACACACACACACACACACACACACACACACACACACACACACGCACGCACGCACGCACACACACACACACGCACACACACACACACACACACACACACACACACACACACACACACACACACACACACACACACACACACACACAATCGGCAACGTATCATAACGTGCCACTGAGACGGGCGTTCCCTAGACGTTCTGCACACATCATTACTTCCAGAAGGAAATTTGTCAACATGAAAAGAGACGGAAAAATCAAACCAATAGCACACTTGGGCAAAACGCATTTCACAGTTCAACGACAGTGACTCCATTCTTTTCACATAAGGTTATTTCTGTCCTTATAAATCACACTGGTTGTCTGAACTCGAATGCGATTAATTCCTTTCGGAAATTAGTCTGTTATGAAAACTCAGTCACGATCCATAAAAACAGGGATTTTAAAGATGTTGATATGATTCAAAATCTTCTGAAATCTCTGTCTCTCTTTTCTGCCTGTATCTTCTCTCTCTCTCTCTCTCTCTCTCTCTCTCTCTCTCTCTCTCTCTCTCTCTCTCTCTCTCTCTCTCTCATCCGCATGTGTGTGCAAACACCTTTTGCAGTATCTTGACCGGCACAACTTGCTTCATCAAAATCAGTCAGGGTTTCGCCCAAAGCACTCCTGTCAGACAGCCCTCACCAGTCTCTTAGATAAACTGCTCACAGCTATAAACGACAAAAACATCAACGGAATAGTATTTATAGATTTGAAGAAAGCATTAATTTGATCTCGTTAACCATCGAATACTTCTTGAAAAGCTACGGGTTTATCAGCTTGATACAAATTCTGTTGAGTTCTTTGAGTCATACTTAAAAGAAAGAAAACAGAGTGTATTAGTAAACGGGACTTTTTCCGATGTAGGAAACTAAAATGGGCATTCCCCAAGGCTCTGTGCTTGGCCCCCTCTTGTTCAACCTTTATATCAATGAACTTCCGTTATGTATCTCCTCATCTGCAGCATCATGCGACATGTTTGCAGATGACTCTTCTCTTCATACAGATGGAGTAAATTCAGAGCACATTAATGATAGATTACAAACCAGCCTAACCGAAGTATCCAACTGGTGTACAGAAAATAATATGCTCCTTAAGGCAGTAAAAAAAAAGAAAGAGTATGATTGTAGCCACTTGCCAAAAGCACCAGCGTGGCTTAAATCCGCTCACTTTGTCAATCGATGGCCAAGCTATTGAACAAGTTACAGAACATCGACACCTTGGTGTCGTTACTGACAACCAGCTAAAATGGGAGGCACATATCAGTTCTTTATCAAGGTCAGTTGCAAAAAAATGTTTACCTGTTATCCCGTTTAAAACATGTCGTCAGTCCAGAGGCTTCCTGTTTCTTTTTCCATTACGTTTCAACGGTGTTTTAAGAAACAAACGCAGTCATCAATATCAACTGCCAGCACTTCTTCCCTTGACTAAGCACCTAATATTGAACAAGTGCGTACTTATGCATAAAATTATATTCGGTAAATGTCCTACTTATTTACACCAAACCATTGTCTGCTATTAAATTCGCAACCCTAACTCCCGAAATGCGACACTTACTCTACCCAAGCCAAGAATAGACCTTTATAAATCGAGTTTGGCATACTCCGGCACGCACTGCTGGAACAATCTCCCCAAACGCCTCAAAGAACCCTTTTCCACCACAACATTCAAAAAGAAACTTGGACAGTACATGCGTGCCGAAAGCCAGACCGAAAATCTGGTATAATATTGTCACTGACAATCCTTACAAACTATGTCGAAATGCGTCTATTAGTTGATAACGTATCACGCGATAGAACATTGTTTTCAGAGATCTGAATGTGTTCTCCTTTCAGTGGACATAAACTAACGAAATCAAACTCTAGTCTGGTCATGTCTACGATTCTGTATACTTACATGTATTACAAATTGTAAAGCATTCTCACCCAACACTTTTTTTCTCGCACTGACATATCTTTATATCTATATATCTCTCTCTCTGTCTGTGTCTGTGTCTGTGTCTCTCTCTCTCTCTCTCTCTCTCTCTCTCTCTCTCTCTCTCTGTCTTTCTCATAATGTGTCCATCTGTCCATATCCCTATTACCCGTCGCCTTATTTGCTATTTTTTATGTCTCTTACAACCGTGTCTTAAATTTGTCATCACTTTTCTGTGTTAATTTCATTTGAATCATTCGTGTGTAGCATTCATGCTAGGGGTTTGTTGGTGTTGTTTTTCCCTTGGTGTGTGTGTGTGTGTGTTAGTGTGTGTGTGTGTGTGTGTGTGTGTGTGTGTGTGTGTGTGTGTGTGTGTGTGTGTTACTGTGTGTGTGTGTGTGTGTGTGTGTGTGTGTGTGTGTGTGTGTGTGTGTGTGTGTGTGTGTGTGTGTTACTCGTTTCCGTTTCGTACAGATGTGAGCGATGTTGTGTCTCTCAGTCTGACGCTGTGCTATACTTGTACATTATACATGTATTAAGTATAACAATATTTATATGCGTATGTGTTTGTGTGTCTCTTAGATCAACGGCAGATGTGTAAGTCGGCCAAAATGCTAATATCTTCACCGTTGGAAAATAAAGATTCATTCATTCATTCATTCATTCATTCTCTCTCTCAGCCCCTTCCTTCCCCCCTCTTTGCTAGCTTCCCTTCATTAGTTAAATCATTTTGTTCATAGCCAACCCTGTTACTAAACCCTGTCAGACTTTTTACAATGCACAATGAACTGCTGTTAAGAATCACAGTTGTGACACAACCACGAAACAAATGGGGGGGGGGGGGGGGGGCGGGGGGGGCGCTACACACACACACACACACACACACACACACACACACACACACACACACACACACACAGAGATTCGCTCAAGGCAGCAAAAATATTGATCTGCTTTAAGAGTATTATACAAACGTGTTTCAAAACTTCACACACTCTTTCTTCATCGAGTGTACTGATGGGGAAACAAGAAGGATGTACTCACATGGAACCTGATTACTGTCAGGCTGTGAATCGTCTTCACTGTTACTAAATATCTTTCTGTTGTACCGGTCTTCAAACCAAAGAGATTCCTACTTCTCTGTTGTTCTAAAATCACACCGATTTGTGTGGCAAGTTTAGCTTTGGTCTCCCAGTCTGTGTGGAGGATTTCAACACACACAGCTTGATACGTTTTCGTAGACAGTGTTTTCTGACAATCTGGTCTACTTTTCAGTTCTGCTGATACCAGGCGGCAAAGCAAGAAATCGTGATGTTTTATTAATGATTAATGTGTACCGTTCATAAGAAGTAGCACACAGCCAAGGTTTCTGTGTGATGAATTTTGAGAAGAAAATAAATCAGAGGAAACCCCTAGCATAATTAGCTTTCTATTTTCACAGTCCAGGACCAGCAATCCACTCTCTCTCTCTCTCTCTCTCTCTCTCTCTCTATATATATATATATATATATATATATATATATAAAGAGAGAGAGAGAGAGAGGGGGGGGGGGGCGGAGGGAGATGCTACATATTGGTGCACATGCTCATTTTTACATATATATAGAAAGCAACTGACAATCCGAGGAAAACAGCCGCAGAAAAAAAAAAGTTTCATCATAGCCACAGTCAGACCCTGTGGACTGTGTGTATCTGGGGTGAAGACACAAGTGTCTGGTGGCAGACCACAGCGCTGTGTGATGGATGTTCCCCAGAGCCATGCCCGCAATCCCTTCCTACCTTTCCTGTCTGCCCCTTTCTCTGGTTGAATAAGCTGATGGGCTGGAAGACATCCCAGTACCACTGCAGACTGTCGGGGGAAGACTGGCCTCGCTGAATTAATCTTCTTCAGACAACGTTTTGTATTGCTTGCTTGACCAGTTGGTCATCTTGTCTGAACACGTGACTGTTCTTCTTATATGAAAATGTAGTGTTAACACGTATCGTCATCTTACAGTGTTCAGTGTTTAATTTCGTTTCTTGAATTCGGAATGGTATGTCTTCTGAAAAATAGTTGAATACACATCAGCAATCAAAATTATCTGAATGCTGTTCTCTCTCATATTTCCCTTTAGCAGAAATATCTGGAAATATCAAAGAGCGTGTGTTTTCAGCTGCTATGGCAATGGTGCTTCATATCAAATGTTCAAAATATGTTCTCAAGACGTGAATACAATTATGGTTTTGAAATAAAAGGAAGAAGAGAAGAAAAGCTAGCTGTCTGGTTAACCATAGAAGAACAGTGTGGGTTTTTTTTCAGGCAGCCAAGCCGGCCGTCCTCTTGATGTCCCACAAGAACCTCTAATTCCTACAGGAAATTTGTCAACGTGAAAAGTAAAGGAAATATCAAAACAAAAGCAAGCCTGGGCAAAGCGTATTATACCAGTTCAATGATGGTGGCTTCATCGTTTCCAGTCACAGTGGATTCCATCCTCACAAAAAAACACAAAAAAACTCCAGTTTTCTTAATTGCAATTGGGGTAATCATTACCTGCTGTATAAATTGTCATGAAGTGTAGCAATTTCTCTGTACACATAGATTAAGAAAAAATGGTGACTGACTTACTAAAGAGTCTCTCTCTCTCTCTCTCTCTCTCTCTCTCTCTCTCTCTCTCTCTCTCTCTCTCTCTCTTTCAACGAATCAAGTCACTTTACTTACAATCATTACAAGTCAAACCCCTACATACATACAAACAGACCAGCAGAGGAAAGCAGCCACAGACAAAAAGCCGTTTCATCATAGCCACAGTCAGACCCTGTGGACTGTGTGTATCTGGGGTGAAGACACAAGTGTCTGGTGGCAGACCACAGCGCTGTGTGATGGATGTTCCCCAGAGCCATGCCCTTCCTACCTTCCCTGTCTGCCCTTTTTGTCTGGCTTCTCTGCTGGAAGAAATCCCAGTACCACTGCAGACTGTTGGGGGAGGAATGGCCTGACTTAATCTCTTTCACAAAACAGGGTTTTGTTTTGCTTGCTTGGTCTGGTAATCATGGTGTCTGAACACTTGACTTTTCTTCTTTAGGAGAAAGGTAGGGTCAATACTTACTGTCAGCTTACAGTATTTCGATATTTTTTTCCCTTTTCTTAGATTGTATTTGGGATGTCTTCTGAAAGTGGGTGGAATACACACCAGCAAACCAAAACTATCTAAATACTGTACTCTCCCATATTGGTTGACATTCTCTTTGGCAGAAATGTCTTGAACTATCAAAAGTAATGGAGCAATAACTTTGTTGTGTAGTGTGTGTATTTTTTTTAGCTGATATGGCAATGTTGCTTCATAACAAATATTCAAAACACGTTCTCAAGACGTGCACACAATAATGGTTCAGAACAAAGACAGCTGTCTGCTCAAACCATAAAAAAAACAGCGAATGTTTCAGGCAGCCAAGCCAGCCGTCCTCTTGATGTCCCACACAGACCTCTAATTCCTACAGGAAATTGGTCAACATGAAAAAGAAAGTTAAAAAATCAAAACAAAAGCAAGCTTGGGCAAAACGTATTATCCCAGTTCAATTATGGTGGCTTCATCCTTTCTAAACACAACAGGTTCCGTCCTAACAAAAACTTCAAGTTCTTTGAATTTCAGTGGGGGTAATCAGCACCTGCTGTAGAAATTTTCATGAAGTGTGACAATTTCTCTGAACACATTGATTAAAAAATTCTCTCTCTCTCTCTCTCTCTCTCTCTCTCTCTCTCTCTCTCTCTCTCTCTCTCTCTCTTCAACATAACGAGGAACGTTGCTTACAGTCATCACAAGTCAAGTCACTACATACATACACATAGACAGCAACTGACCAGCAGAGGAAAGCAGCCACAGACAAAAAGCCGTTTCATCATAGCCACAGTCAGACCCTGTGGACTGTGTGTATCTGGGGTGAAGACACAAGTGTCTGGTGGCAGACCACAGCGCTGTGTGATGGATGTTCCCCAGAGCCATGCCCTTCCTACCTTCCCTGTCTGCCCTTTTTGTCTGGCTTCTCTGCTGGAAGAAATCCCAGTACCACTGCAGACTGTTGGGGGAGGAATGGCCTGACTTAATCTCTTTCACAAAACAGGCTTTTGTTTTGCTTGCTTGGTCTGGTAATCATGGTGTCTGAACACTTGACTTTTCTTCTTTAGGAGAAAGGTAGGGTCAATACTTACTGTCAGCTTACAGTATTTCGATATTTTTTTTCCCTTTTCTTAGATTGTATTTGGGATGTCTTCTGAAAGTGGGTGGAATACACACCAGCAAACCAAAATTATCTAAACACTGTACTCTCCCATATTGGTTGACATTCTCTTTGGCAGAAATGTATTGAACTATCAAAAGTAATGGAGCAATAACTTTGTTGTGTATTGTGTGTATTTTTTAGCTGATATGGCAATGTTGCTTCATAACAAATATTCAAAACACGTTCTCAAGACGTGCACACAATAATGGTTCAGAACAAAGACAGCTGTCTGCTCAAACCATAAAAACAGCGTATTTTTCAGGCAGCCAAGCCAGCTGTCCTCTTGATGTCCCACACAGACCTCTAATTCCTGCAGGAAAATGGTCAACATGAAAAGGAAAGTAAAAAAAAATCAAAACAAAAGCAAGTTTGGACAAAACGTATTATCCCAGTTCAATTATGGTGGCTTCATCCTTTCTAAACACAACAGGTTCCGTCCTAACAAAAACTTCAAGTTCTTTGAATTTCAGTGGGGGTAATCAGCACCTGCTGTAGAAATTTTCATGAAGTGTGACAATTTCTCTGAACACATTGATTAAAAAATCTCTCTCTCTCTCTCTCTCTCTCTCTCTCTCTCTCTCTCTCTCTCTCTCTCTCTCTCTTCAACATATCGATGAACGTTGCTTACAGTCATCACAAGTCAAGCCACTACATATATACACATAGACAGCAACTGACCAGCAGAGGAAAGCAGCCGCAGACAAAAAGCCGTTTCATCATAGCCACAGTCAGACCCTGTGGACTGTGTGCATCTGGGGTGAAGACACAAGTGTCTGGTGGCAGACCACAGCGCTGTGTGATGGATGTTCCCCAGAGACATGCCCGCAATTCCTTCCTACCTTCCCCGTCTGCCCCTCTCTCTGGCTGAATAAGCTGATGGGCTGGAAGACATCCCAGTACCACTGCAGACTGTCGGGGGAAGACTGACCTCGCTGAATTAATCTTCTTCACAGAAGGGGAAAGTTTGTTTTGCTTGTTTGCTACTGGTGTCACGTTTACTCGGAAGTCTTAATACTGCTGTTAATCACGGTACGTAAATATTAGTCCCGACTGTCCCTGTGTGGATGAGAAGCAGTTTCGCCAATCTCATCTCACCTACAGTCATCTACAGTCTATATTAGGAATGTATCTCGTGAATAAGCATATTTCTAGCAGATTTGTTTTTAATCTGACATCAGATGGCCCGGGAATAAACGAAGTTTCACAATCAACGACACTCAACCACAAGGATGTACTGTCATGTTTTGGAAACATATGGCATTGTCCGTTACTGGTGTTTGTTTTTTTTTTTCTATAGCGATGGATTTAATTCGTTTTAAATCCTAAAAAAAATGTTTGTTTGCTCGTTTTTCTGTTTTTCTTGAACACAAGGCCTTTAACATGTGGACATATTTAACTAATGTGTCAATTTTTCCACAATCCTTGTTTCACCATGACCTAACTATAATTTTATGTGTTCCCTATATTTTCAATGTTTAGTTCATATCAAGATACAAATGATTTAAGTACGTGTTTACATTTTATTATGTATACAGACGATTTTGAAGAAGTGATGCAGCATACGTTGTCATTCATTGGCTGAGTATTGAGGCACGGTGGGTGAGATAAAGAAAGGCTATAATTATTAATCTATGTATTCTGTAAAATACGAGCATGTTTCCTTTTTGCAAGCCACATGTTTTTGAAACGCTTTTCTCCTTATTGTCTTGTATATTATCAGTTCTACTTTCCTTCTTTTATAACTCAGTTGCACTGCTATTCAGAGATAGAATTTGACGATACATTTAAGCGCTAAATACCTTTTCACCAGTCAGATATCTTTGTTGAAGTTGTCTTGTGCCTTTTACTATGAGAGTCCATCTTTATTCTTTTTCAGGGGTATCCATTACGCTTTGTCGTCGTTGTTTTTTTTTTGTGTGTGTGTGTGTGCTGACAATGTAACATCGCGCGTTTACAGTGCGTTGACAATACAGCAAAGACAACAATGCATCAATACATTGTGCAGCACAATTTGAAACATGCAAACTAGAGGGCACGCCGAAAAGTGACACACCCACTACCAACGCCTGGAAGCTTTTCCTTTTAGCTAAATTCACAAAATGATAAATCTGCCCTTGTCTTTGATCATAACATACCTTCATTTGACCATTCCAAACAGTTGCATAGAAAACCATAAGAAAAAATGTTTCTCGAGATAATCTCCTGATTATGGGGGTCCGGTAGCCTTTCAGGACCACCAGGGGCCATACTCAAGACAAATTTCATTTTGCCTTCAGGCAAGTTATCTTTGACATGGCTGGAACCCGCGGGTACAGTTTACCTTGAAGTATAAGTTATCTTCGTATTCAAGATACACGCAGTTCGCTCAGACAGCAAACCCATCGTCTTTTTTTTTAAAATCCCAACGATTCCCGTCTGCGCATGCTCTCAGTTTCACTTCTCATCGCACTACAGATCGGAACATTGTAGAGAGAGTTCCCAAAACATGTGCTATCCGCAAAGCACACCTGTTTTCCCTTTAATTAAAAAAGAAAAGAAAAAAAAAATACTGCAAAAGGATCCCATATTTACCTCTGCTTCGTGGGCAGTCACCCTTGGCAGGTAGTAAGGGTACATTGCCTTCGGATTGTAGACACACATTTACCCTCAGGCACGATGTTCTCTTGAATACGGCCCCAGGACAGTCAGCTGATATCCGTTGTGTCTGGGAAGACGGAGCTCAGTCCTCTCCTTCCAACTTTTTTAATTAACCTTCCCTCAACAAAAGAAATCCGGTACTCATTAACGCCTGTGTGGAGTGAAGAAAATCAGAGTTAAATGCCTCCTGCGGACACAGAACCATGCCGAAACGGAGCCTCGAGCCCTTATCACCGGTCAGCACAGGATGAGAAGTCCAGCAACGCCTAACCAAGATTTCCACAAAAACCAGCCGCCGTGGCGAAGTGGTTAGCATCGTGGACTGACGGCTGGGAGGACGCGGGTTCGAATCCCAGCGGCCGGCTCCTACCCAGAGTTGAGTGTGCTACGGGCTTAAATGGGGAGACTGGGACCACACAGTCAAGCGTCATCCACGTCATGGGTGCTCTAATTGCCTGACCAACACTGCAAGTGTCTGTCTCTCTCGGGCCTGGTTGACGCCGGGATATCATTATGAAAGGAAGCGTAGAGTACAGCCTTGTCACGAAGTCCCAAGCCAAAATGGACCTCCATAGCAACATCGTCATCATCATCGTTATCCTCATACTCCTTCTTCATCATGACCAATATAAAAAAATGATTTAAAAAAAATGTCCCAAAGGCCTTTCATGCTCTGCTCAAGGGGTGCTGTTGTTGGAGGGACGTGGTGACGGTCTCCACTCTGAGAGGGACGCTCACTCAAGTCTGGCTCCGCGACTAAGCCATTATTGTCGTCGGTAGGGGGCTTAGTAAGTGGTGTCCTAAGTACGTTAAATCAGATCAGGTACCACTGAACACCACCGAAGTGACTCAGCAGCAGTGCAGGGTGTCCTCTGGTGTGTGATCTCCTGGCGATACTTTCACACAATCACGGGAAAATACGATCACAACAGTTTATAGACTGATTGATTGGATGGTTGATTGATTGATTGATTGGCTAATTGATTCTTGTTTGGATCTGTTTACAAACATAGAAACAAGGATTAAACTCTTTTTGTTTTAATCCTCGGCAGAAGAAATGAAGAATCCATGCCAGGAGAACTATCACTGGATGCACTTCAATGGCTGTCCATCGATGTTGGTGTCTTCCAAAGTTTTGCAAAGTCGGTTCTTTTTAAGAGAAAAGAGAGAAGAAAAACACAGAAACAGAGAGAAGGGCGCGGTAGGGGGGAGGGGGGGGGGGGGGGGAGGGGAGAAGGGAGCATGGTCAAAAAACCCCTGCTCCTGATTCATTTCCTTGAGCGCTGATGGGTTTTAATTTGCCGACATTTACACGATCTCTAAAACATAGTTCGTGTTGGGAAATGTGTGACAGGAAAAAGCCGATTTCACGAAGCCGGGACTTAACTCTCTCCATACGAACGGCGAAAGAGACGACGTTAACAGCGTTTCACCCCAGTTACCATTATCACATTATTGCAAGCGGAAGGCTCTTATACTGAAGAGGTGAATGTTCACAAAGAATACCACAACTCTGACGACGGAAGCTAAAGGTTGGGTCATTGAGACACCCACTGGACATCCGAGGGGTCTGTGTAGAGGAGAAGAGAGGACTGGCCGTACCGAGTGAGTTAAAAGAGTGGAGAATAGAAGACGGGATGCTGTAGCTCTGGGACTGAGAAGGAGGGTGAAGGCGTGAGAGGTGCCGTCTCTCTCTTTCTCTCTCAGACTTATTTCTTCCTCTGCTTTGCTGTCTCTCTCTCTCCCAACCCCTCCTCCCCTGTCTATCTGATGAATCGCATTCTGCGCTTATCTGTATGTTTAGAATGCTTTATGCATTCATTGCACGGCTTTATGAGGGGCAGTGGCCTGTAGAAATAAATCATCTAAATCCGAATCTCGAGCTCTTTGTGTCCACGTAGTAGCCACACACACACACACACACACACACACACACACACACACACACACACACACACACACTTTTTAACCTTCACTCAACCGAAATCCGGCACTCATTAACGCCTGTGTAGAGTGAAGAAAATCAGAGTTAATTGCCTCCTAAGGACACAGAACCAGGCCCCCCTCCGCACCCCACTCCTTAACCCCCCCCCCCCCCCCCCCCTCCCCCCACCCCACCCCCACCTCCACAGAGAGAGAGAGGGAGGGAGAGAGAGAGTTAAATCCATGCCCTGATGTCCGTTTGCGATAAAGATGGGAAAGAGACGTTGAAAAATCTGAGCCATTTCATTTCTCCAAAGGGGAGGTTAAAACATTAACATGCACAGCAAGCGGCAGCCGTTTCAAACAGTGGAATGCTGCATGCTCGTTCCTGGCTGCTGACTGGAGAGAAACATTCTCGCTTCTTTTCTAGTGAGTCTTTCAAGTTTGTGGCCCCGTGTCCAGGCTTTGATCTTGGAATTCACTGTCGATAGAAGCTGTGCTCCAGTGAAAAGCTGCGGAATTTTTATTACAAAAATTCAAAGACATGAGCAGATTTCCTGTTGTTTGTGGTAGTGAGTGAGAGAGAGTGTTATGTGCTTGTGCCTGTGCATGTGTATTGTATTATATATTGCATATTAACATCCTTTCGTCAGAATAGATTTCACTGTGTGAAACACGGAAATTTTCAAGGATTGATAAAGATGTATTGTGCGCGTCGTTAAATGCAGCGCTACGGTTGTTTTTTTGTTTTTTTGGTTTTTGTTGGGTTTTGGGGGGGTTTTTTGTTTGTTTTTTTGTTGTTGTTGTTTTATTTTTGTTTGGTTTGTTTGTTTTTGGGTTTGTTTTTTTTTGTTTGTTTGTTGTTGTTTTTTTGGTTTTGTTGTTGTGTTGTTGTTGTTGTTGTTTTTTCTGCTTGCACGGTCATTTGTTTCCCCAGCAAAGTGGAT
>NC_134876.1:48690814-48698314 GCF_041734735.1 Babylonia areolata | reverse complement strand
ATTAATTCATTTATGTGCTTTGGGTGCATTGTGTGTGTGTGTGTGTGTGTGTGTGTGTGTGTGAATATATGAGCGTGTGTGTGAGTGTGTGTGTGTGTGTGTGTGTGTGTGTGTGTGTGTGTGTGTGTGTGTATCTGTGCATCGCTGTTATCATCTCACCTGCACAGTTAGACCTCTACCCCCGCCACATCCCCCTCACCCTCACCCCCACCCCGCACACGACTCTCTATCCTCTAATTCCGCGTCTCCGCCATCACATCAATTACAACCACACTGTAGGAACGATAAAAAACAACAACAAAATGACAATGACAAATATGCCTACATTGTCCTTTTTTAAAACCAGGAAACTGTCCCTATGGTGCATCGCGCAAGACGATAGCACCAGCACAACACAGCACAGTTTAACATTGTTCAGCTCAATACAGGCACAGTATAATACAGTACAGTACAATACCGCACAGCACAGCACAGGAAAAAAAAAACAAAAAAAAACACAGCACAGCACAGTACAACCCACTACAAACATCTCATCATAGCACAAAACTATTTTGAATAATACAACAGAGCACACCACAGCAGTACAACGCAACATAACATGGCACAACACAGCACAATGTCCACTTTCAAAGCATCCAGCAGCACTGCACAAGAAAGCACAATACAACACAACTCAACACAAACACCACATCAAACAGGACAGCACAGTGCAGCACAGCACAGCACAGCACAACTTCACTCTCAAATAGTACAGCTCGACACAAAATATCACACCGCTGCGCAGCACAATAATGATGAATATATATATATATATATATATATATAGAGAGAGAGAGAGAGAGAGAGAGAGAGAGAGAGAGAGAGAGAGAGAGAGAGAGAGAGAGACAGCCAGACAGACAGACAGAGAAACAAAGAAAGAGAGATGGAGAGAAACTTTTTTGGTCCCTCTCCTATTTATGACGATATTAGAAAAAAAAAATATATATATATAGATATATATAACATGTCCCACCCTCCCTTTCTCTGTCAGATTTGATATTAACTTTCTATTTTTGCCTTTCATTTCTGAAGATATGATCTCTCTCTCTCTCTCTCTCTCTCTCTCTCTCTCCATCTGTCTCTCTCGCTCTCTCTGTCTCTGTCTCTCTCTCTCTCTGTCTCTCTCTCTCTCCGTCTCTCTCTCTCTCTGTCTCTCTCTCTCACTCTCTCTCTCTCACTTCATCTCACCTCATAATACTGCCAGAACTGTCCGCTGCAGTCGTGTCGACGGGTCGCCGCGCAAAAGGGAAGCAACTCCGGTCCAAGGGACACAAAAACACACACCCACAGTCTACACACACACGCCGCACACAAAACACTGTGCGGCCAAGGGAGACAACAAGTCCTAAGGGAAATGAGAGTCCAGGGGAGAGGGGGGGGGGGGGTAGGGGAGTAGCGGACTGATCACAGGCGTGCCCGGGGTGAAGGATGCGGGGTTAATAGAGCCCTCCACAGGACCAGACTACTGTCACTCACTGGGCTCATTCCGGTCGTCCTCCCCTCCCACACTCACACACACAAACAAACCGATCCTCCTTCCTCTCTCCTCCTCCTGCCTCACCTCCTCACCTCCTCCACCACTGCCCTCCCTCTCATTTAGCGCCACCAAAGCGCAGCGCTTCGCCTCCCGTCGTCACCAACAATCTCTCTCCCCCTGTCCCCTACCTCCTCCTCCACCTCCCCTCTTCCTCCTCGTCGCATGGCTTTTTGCGGAGTTGATGTCTTGTGGTGGTAGGTAGCTAGCTAGCTATCGCCTCATGCTGGCTTCGCTCCTCTAACTTGCTGATTCGATCTTCTGGTGGATAGGGGGGATCTGGGGGGGGTATCGGGAGGGTGTTAGGGGTGGAGGTGGGGGGGCGGAGGGGGGGCTAGATGGGGTTTGCTGTTGGGTACCGTGTCTGGCGAAAGGCTCTAGATGAGGTTTTGGGCGAAGTCTCTGGGTGAGGAGACACACTGAAAGGAACAAGTTAGGCGGCGCGCAAGGTTTAGGACAACGGCAGCAGCAGGAGCTGAGATGCGTATGCCACCAGCGTAGAATGTCAGCGCTTTGATACAGACCATCAGGGTGACGTCATTGTCGATGGAGACATGGACGGCGCCTGCAACACAAGAGAATTCTCTGTATCACCAGCCAGAGTCGGTAAAGGGGTAAGAAACTAAATCACTTATTTAGTGTCAGAGACTCAGTATTACCGTAAAAAGATGCATACAAAAAATGTAACTTTTTTTTTTTTTAAGATCAAACCTACTGTAGTTCGGTGGTGTGATCCTGGAGGCGTCACTGCGATTGGACAATTCCATATACGCTACACCACATCTGCCAAGCAGATGCCTGACCAGCAGCGTAACCCAACGCGCTTAGTCAGGCCTTGAGGGAAAAAAAAAGTGAATAAATAATAGATAAGCTTACACAAATAAATAAATAGAACTATAATGTAAAAAAATAATAATAACAATAATAAATAAATAAGATAACAATGATGATAAATAAGCAAATAGATGTAAAACATGATGATGAAAAACATTGCACTGGAAAAAAAAAAAAAAGATGACGATAACAACAAGCTACACTATTATATATCGAAATGCAATGCATACCATAAAAAATATGTCAGTTTGCAACACTGTCAACGAAACTTGTAAACTGGTGAATAGATATATAGATATCTAAATTAAAATGTATTAATCGCTCTTATGCAACGAGAATTGCATGATATGGAAATTACGATGTTGGCCACTGATCGAATGGTTCGTTGTTTTTCTTTCCACCAGAATTCTAAACTACTGAATCATTAACTTTCACACCTTTTTCTCCTCAACGAACTACCACAGTCCCACAGTCAAAAACGTGAGTGATTTAATTCAACCATCACCTGATAGCCCAGATTTTCGTTCATGAAAATACATTGAGAAAAAGCCATGGCAAAACCAAAACCTGATTATCGTGTATCAGAGACTAATAAAGGAGACCATGAAATCACGCCACAACACGTTTCCACAGCGGCAGCCTCATGTTATTAACAGTGTGTTCACAATCGAAGCGAAAACGTAAACGTCATCAGCCGGAGCAGCAAACACACAACTAAAATTGATTGAGGATAAGGTCAGAGCAAAACTCGATGAAGTCTCGTGTCAGGGCTGATTAGAAAGGAAAAGACTTCCCCTTCGTCTTTCTTCATAAGCTGCGCAGACACACGCTTTAGCATCCTTCGATTTGTTTGTTTCATGGTCTGATGTAATGTCTAATTCTTCTCTGCAAGACGGAATATTACTGCGCCATATCCTTTGAGTTTGCGTTGTCTGTTCTCTGGTGTTACAATGCTTGGTCAAAGTGTTGTAGGCTGGCCCGGGTCTGTACCAAAGTTAGCTGCTAGATACTGTTTTGGGTCTGTTTCCTCCGCTCGCTATACCAACATCTCTGTTTCTCTCCACAACTGCCTGTCTGCACAAATTGAGCGTGTCAATTTCTCATCATGCCGCATACAAATTACGTTGACATTCTATCATTCGACTACTTCATAATTCTTTTGTACTGACTCAGAACAGAAGAATATAGTAATCTCTGTCATTCGTGTCTTTACCAAAGAATGTGGAACACTAGATATCCGAATGTCCTGTAAGAATGAATTAAGTCAGACATGAGATTATACATTCATTAGACACGCAAAACCTGAATCTTGATTGAACATGAAGTGCTCTGACCACAACTGAGAATCTCTGTAAACGAGTTTACTGTTTGATGATTGTTAGCCCAGCATTCCTCGCCTTGAACTGTTAAAACAATTCCATGATCATACAGTTTACACCTGTGGATGGGTAACACACGTGGTACACCTCAACACTGATTAGTAACACCTCGACGATACAGTCTGTCCTGGGGTGGGTGTGTGTGTGTGGGTGGGGGGGGGGGTGGGGGGGGGATTTCACGTCTTATTCCTCTGTTCTAAATATAACTTATTCCATGTCAGCTTCACAGCCAAGCATATATCAAAGAAACACAATTCCATCCATCCATCGTGTTCACCGGTTGTCATCTGGGTCATGATGATCTCTGAGTTCCAAAGCCTTCTCAAGTTGCGATGTTATCTCCTTACAGTTGTGCTGAAATGGCAACGTCCAATTTACCTCTCCACACATCTCGTAACAACTGAATTTAAAAAAACAAAAAAAAAAAGAAAAAAAAAAAAAAAAAAAAGAAAGCTGGTATTTTTCCATCACGAAGTCTTGTACAAGCGTCTGCTGATTTCATATCGCACCTCAGCTGCGTTGAAGGAAGTTCCGTTCATATCCAACCTTACAAGAACGGAATTTTACAGATGAAGTTCTTCCGGATCAATACTTTTTTTTTTCCTTTCTTTTTTTCCTTTATAACAGTCGCAGCTTCTCTAGCTGTTTTATGAGGAATGTGCTCCAGACTTCTATTACGTTATACTGCGTAGTTCTGTATCGTCAACACCTAGCTTATCCGTTCTTTTATACTTCAATTCTCTGTCACACACACCTTAATGGCAGAAGAAGAAGAAGAAGAAGATAGAACAAGAAAGAGAAGAAGAAAGAGGAGATATGTGCTTGTGTGTATCAGTATGTGTGTGTGTGGGGGGGGGGGTGGGGAGTGAGTGTGTGTGTGTGTGTGTGTGTGTGTGTGTGTGTGTGTGTGTGTGTGTGTGTTTTCATTTGTTCTTTTTATTTCCATATTAATCATTCAGGATATTTTTGCTGTTATTTTATTGTTGTTTTTCACGGTGTTAGTGAAAAGAAATAAGGCCAAAAAATAAAAAATAAAATAATAATAATAATAATAATAATAAATAACAAATTGACATTTGGTACGCCCAGTCTAATGATACAAAAGCCCTGGGCGCTTGTAATTTTTTTTTTTTTTTTTTTTTTTTAATGCAATGATGTGTGCATACCAAAAACCCACAAACACACCCGCACGCACAGATCATCCCGTTCCAGCTCCATCCCACAAACCCACACCCACTCCACACAAGATGTAGACACACACACACACACACGCGCGCGCGCGCGCGCGCGTGCGCACACGCACATCCCGGTCATTCAAGGCATGTGAACGTGTGTACGTTTAAAAATAGTAAAAACAATAGAGGTATAAAAATAAAAAAAATCAACTTGATTGAAACATAAAAGTGAATACAAGGAGATATCTACTAGGAATTATATAGGAAGAACGGACTGTCTTCTCTCCGTCTCTCAATGTGTTGGGAAATGTTTTGTTTTTTCTCTTTCTTTGTGTGTGTGTGTGTGTGTGTGTGTGTGTGTGTGTGTGTGTGTGTGTGTGTGTGTGTGTGTGCGACGCGCGTGCGCGCACGTGTCAGTGTGCATCCGTGCGTATGTTTACAGAGAAAAGTTCTCGTTATTCTATTTAGTGGAACTGTTCCACTCTAACATGCAATGTCTTCTTCTTAAAACTTATATGTATATATATATATATATATATATATATATATATATATATATATATATATATAGATAGATAGATAGATAGATAGATAGATAGATGAAGGTATGTTAGTGCACATGTATGTGTGTGGGTGTGGGTGGGAGTGTAGGTGAGAGAGAAATAGAGAGAGACAGAATGTGTGTGTGTGTGTGTGTGTGTGTGTGTGTGTGTGTGTGTGTGTGTATACATATATATGTGTGTGTGTGTGTGTGTGTGTGTGTGTGTGTGTGTGTATGTGTGTGTGTGTATGTGTGTGTGTGTGCATGTGTGTGTGCGGGCGGGCGTTGGTGTGTGTGTGTGTGTGTGTGTGTGAAAGAGAGAGGGAGAGAGAGGGAGAGAGTTTGTGCACGTGGGTGTGAACACTTACACGTCTTTGGAGCGGGGGAATGAAATCAAAATGTGTCTATACAAGTGGATTTGGGGGAGGGGGATGAGGTGGGAGAATCTGAATGGACGTCTGTGTGCATGCATGGGTGTATGTAGGGGGTGGGTGGGAGATACACGTCTGTGAGTATGAGCATGTGTTAAAACATTTTTTTTAGATAGTGATATTATTGAAATTTGGTCAATTGATTTGTTAAATATGTTGTTCTTTTTAAATTCATATCATTGTTTTTGTGTGTGTGTTTTTTTCAAATTTGATTTTCTTTGTGTTGCTCTGTTAATATTTATTCAAATGATTGCTAAAAATGTCAGTACAACAAAACGTTTTCCTGACAATAAATGGTTTCAGTCAGCGTATATATATTTGTGCATGTGTAGGTATACGTGTATGTATATATGTGTGTGTGTTTGTGTGTGTGTTTACCTGTGTGTGTGTGTGTGTGTGTGTGTGTGTGTGTGTGTGTGTGTGTGTGTGAAGGGGGGCAGATTCAGGCGGTCTGAAAATATATATGTGTGTGTGTGTGTGTGTGTGTGTGTGTGTGTGTGTGTGTGTGTGTGTGTGTGTGTGTGTGTGTGTGTGTGTGTGTGTGTGTGTGTGTGTGTGTGTGTGTGTGTGTGTGTGTGTGTGTGTGTGTGTGTGTGTGTGTGTGAAGGGGAGCAGATTCAGGCGGTCTGACGACCACCACTGACAGAGAACCAGCGTTACTCTCTCTCTCTCTCTCTCTCTCTCTCTCTCTCTCTCCCTCTCTCTCTCTCGTCATCAAAGCGCCATTAGCCCTCTCTGCAACTCCAATGTAAGATTACACCCTCCAAAATAGCGGCATTTAAATATCCTACCATTTCAAAACCCAGTCACGTTCATCTGCATGCAACCGGCTTTACCTTAGATGATGTTAACCCGCGTTTGAAAAAAGAAAGAAAAGAAAAGATTCATCTACCCGCCTTGACTTGTCAGAGAATGGGTTGTGTCACTCTGCTGACATTTGACGAGCCAGATGTTGCCAGATCAATACGTTGGAGATTTTTCTTTTTTTTTTTTTTTTTTTTTTTTTTTGCATCGTGCAGTTTTCCTCGCTGACATCACAACCCTGGCTGGATCCAGTAACTCCCAATACGCGATGGCATAACGTCGCACGCTCTGTAGCACTGTAGCTGGAGATTCACACCTTGACACTTTGTTCCATCATGCTCCTTCCCCCTCCTCGCCCCTCTCACCCCACCATCCCCCACACCACCACCACCGCCGCCCTCTCTACAGCCCCCCACCCCCCACCCACACACACACACGCTCTCTGAACAGTACTACTAATACTATTACTTTGAGGAGGAGGTGGAGAAAGGATAGATCGGTATCTCTCTGTCTACAGCTTTGTCAATGCGAGCGGATGTGTGTCTGTTGTGTGTGTGTGTGTGTGTGTGTGTGTGTGTGTGTGTGTGTGTGTGTGTGTGTGTGTGTGTCTGTGTGTGTGTGTGTCTGTGTCTGTGTGTGTGTGTGTGTGTGTGTGTGTCTGTGTGTGTGTGTGAGAGAGAGAGAGAGAGAGAGAGAGATCAGTGTGACTGACTTCAGGATGCATCATGGTGACTCAGGGATATTCCTTTCTATGTTTCTGCTT
>NC_134876.1:48680814-48683314 GCF_041734735.1 Babylonia areolata | reverse complement strand
ATGAGAAAGCGATCCGAAGTAAATGCGGGACTGCCTTACTTAACTCACTCAGTACGGCCAGTCCTCTCTTCTCCTCTACACAGACACCTCGGATGTCCAGTGGGTGTCTGAATGACCCAACCTTTAGCTTCCGTCGTCAGAATTGTGGTATTCTTTGTCAACATTCACATCTTCAGTATAAGAGCCTTCCGCTTGCAATAATTATTTTGATGATGGTAATTGGGGTGAAACGCTGTTAACGTCGTCTCTTTCGCCGTTCGTATGGAAAGAGTTAACGCACTGCAAAAGACATGCTCGCTGCCAGTTCGGCTCACTGAGTCTTAGGCATGGCTGATCTGTTACAAGCACGATTGGGTGGCCTCCAGTCAGATGAATCTTTCATGGCTGTTTCGTGAATCAGGAGCCCAGGCGTAGGAAGGTGCCTGCTTTTCTGATGGCCACTTCTGTAAAATGCGTCCATGTCGACTTTGAGATAAACATTGCGCCTTTTTCAATCGATGCTGCAGTAGATGTGTGTGTGTGTGTGTGTGTGTGTGTGTGTGTGTGTGTGTGTGTGTGTGTGTGTGTGTGTGTGTGTGTGTGTGTGTGTGTGTGTGTGTGTGTGTGTGTGTGTGTGTGTGTGTGTGTTGTTAGCAATTTATGATTGTGTGTGTGAGTGTGTGAGTGAGTGTGTGAGTGTGTGTGTGTGTGTGTGTGTGTGTGTGTGTGTGTGTGTGTGTGTGTGTGTGTGTGTGTGTGTGTGTGTGTGTGTGTGTGTGTGTGTGTGTGTGTGTGTGTGTGTGTGTGTGTGTGTGTGTGTGTGTGTGTGTGTGTAAATGTTACAGTATTTGAGAATTAGACAAGGAAAACATTTGAATTGTTCATTAAACCTGTGATTTTTTTCTTTATTTATTTATTCTCCTTTTTTCTTTTCTTTTTTTTTTTCTTCTTTTCTTTCATCAACATTTACCTTGTCATTATCATATCAAGATTCCTACCAATGCTTGGTATCACTGCAAAGTTCCTGCCTTCCCCTTTGTTACAGCAATTTCGCACTATTTTCTTAATTGATAATATCATCACGTTTTGGAGCAATTCTGAAAATTAGAAATCGCGAACGCATTAGAATATCACAATTTTTCAGGACGTTGCCATTATGTCTGCCAACAATAGAAACCACGAAACGTCAAAATACAATAACCTACACTGATCGAGTCAACCTTTACCCACATCCAGAACAGATAGCTATAGAAGAAAAAAACACAATGAAAGAAAACCGAATTGATGAAGTAAGACGGGCGCAATAGCCGAGTGGATAAAGCGTTGGACTGTCAATCTGAGGGTCCCGGGTTCGAATCACGGTGACGGCGCCTGGTGGGTAAAGGGTGGAGATTTTTACGATCTCTCAGGTCAACATATGTGCAGACCTGCTAGTGCCTGAACCCCCTTCGTGTGTATATGCAAGCAGAAGATCAAATACGCACGTTAAAGATCCTGTAATCCATGTCAGCGTTCGGTGGGTTATGGAAACAAGAACATACCCAGCATGCACACCCCCGAAAACGGAGTATGGCTGCCTACATGGCGGGGTAAAAACAGTCATACACGTAAAAGCCAACTCGTGTGCATACGAGTGAACGCAGAAGAAGAAGAAGAAAGAAGATGAAGTAAGAGTCCCTGCACCATTCTAAAACGAAATCATAGGTCTCAGAACCTCAGAAGCAAGGTAATACCAGCTACAGAATAACAAAAGGTCATGCCGTATCAATGATAAATCGTGCAGTGAGAAGTGCACGCCTCCAGACAAGTCTGGTATCTATCGTCTCTTTCAATAGTACTGAATGGTCCCCAGCAAGATGGTTGCGACTATTCTCGGAGCCTGACACTTAATCGCCAGCAAATATCGGCTGGGAGTGTAGCGTTGTGAGCGAAACCGCACGAGAGTAACTTTCCGATTCTTTGTTTTTCGACAATGACAAAACATAGACACAGAGTTGTATGCCCCTAGCAAGACGAATCTTTGGTCGGTCTATAAACATATGTTTTACATATGATTACAGGAAGAATAAAATGATCCTTTTGGTACACAGGCCTTGAATAAGTCTGAAGTAAGTCTAGCCTGTAAACGTGTGTTGATTCCAAGGAGAATCGTGCCTTTTGTCCACAAATAGAACTGAAGTCAATACAGAAAACCCACGAACAAAGGGGTGGATTCTGGTGTATAAGGTCATTTTGCCGGCTTTGTACACACGTCAGTGCTTTCCATTGTTTTGCATTTTTATACTGTCCTTTATTGTGTCAGGCTCAACGCTCGGCTTATAGATATCAGAGACCTACATTAACTTACAGCTTACAGTTGAGGCAACAACAAAGTGAGAGCTCTACTGCAATGGGAATTCATTTACAATTCACTCTTTTGTGAAAGACCATGACTCTCAAGCTAGGAGGCGAGATTGCACTGACTCTTGGTGCTGCAGCTTTGAAAGCTAGTTGGCCTTTGGCGACAATTCCATCGCCGACT
>NC_134876.1:48670814-48675814 GCF_041734735.1 Babylonia areolata | reverse complement strand
GAGAGAGAGAAAGAGAGAGAGAGAGGCAGAAGACAAAAAAGAGACAGAGCAATAGAGCGGAAACAGCTTCCATCAACAAATGAAATATCAAAAGAGAAGATTCGAAAGCAGCACACAACACCTACAACCGCATAAAATACCCTGATGGGCATTCCAGAAGCTTTCCTCCAGATTCATCACAAGTCTGATCAAATCTACAAAGCAGATAGTAAAAAGAAAAACAAGTAAATAAATAAATAAATAAATGAATGAATGAATGAATGAATGAATGAATGAATGAATGAATGAATAAGCAACAGCTTCCATCTCAATAAAAATGACGAGGAAGCTAAAAGGCCTCTGTGGTCGAGATTCATTCTCGTAGCCATTGACGGAAAATATTGTGGGCTCAAAATCCATAATTTATCTCCTCTTCGCCATTATCTGAGAATGGAAGAATGGAAAATCATAAAAGAAAAAGAAAAAAGCGTGAAACGAAGGATTCTAGATTTCAAATAATACAGACATCGATACTTGGTGAAAGATAGAGAGAGAGAGAGAATGTGTGTGTGTGTGTGTGTGTGTGTGTGTGTGTGTGTGTGTGTGTGTGCGTGTGTGTGTGTGTGTGTGTGTGTGTGTGTGCGTGTGACATAGACAGAGAGACAGAGAGAGACAGAGAGTCAGGGGATTAGAGTGAGACAGAAAAAAAGACAAGAGACAGACAAGGAAGACACAATAAGAGATAATTACAGGCAAGCAGTCCTACAGACGGTCCTACACCGGCAGAGATCAGCAACAGATATTCAAAAATGTACGCCCACACTACATGCAAACAACTTTCACCACTCTTCTTCACAACGAACATCATGGCAGCTTGATATCCCTCCGCTGGGTAATTGCCCAAGACAAGAAGCTTGTCCACCAAGCTTCATTACTTTTCTCCAAGTCTCTGGTGCCCACACAGATAACTTTCTGGCTTCATTAATATTGCAGAGATGATGCTAAACGTGGGAAGATTACTCTGAAAATTCTGTGTACAAGATAAAACGTCAATAAGGATTTTTTTTTTTCCTCCTAAGAAGCTCACGCGAAGAACTTCAAAACCCATTTCCTTCATGGCGTTTTTATTTCCTTACATTTTATTTCTTTTTGTTGTTTCGTTTCTTTCTAAATGTCAGACATATCAACAGAGAGCGAACAACCATGAATAACTATATACCGATCATGGCAGACACACTGACATCCTTTTAAAAATTCATGCACGTTCCAACACATGTGCGCAAATGCTTAAACACACACACGCTCGCGCGCGAACTCAAACATACACACACAAAAACCACGCACACACAAATACGCACATAGGTATGCACTCGTAGCACATTCTGGCTAATTCCACATACAGACTTAGCAAAAGAAAAATAGAAGAAAAAAAATACAAAAGAACAAAGCAGCAAGAACATAGATTGGTTAATACATCAACAACAAAGCAATTATCCTAAATAAATACGCAAATGACAAATACATGAATAAGCAAGATCCCTCTTAATCAACCAAAACAAACATCAGGAAGAGAGAGAGAGAGAGAGAGAGAGAGAGAGAGAGAGAGAGAGAGAGAGAGAGAGAGAGAGAGAGAGAGAGAGAGAGAGAGAGAAGCTACTTCGAGTACGAAGGACAAATTCAAAAGACAGAATAGCACACTACATCCACAACCACATGAAATATCCTCTTATGGCATTTCATAAACTTTACTTCAGAATGCCCAGCGGAGCCATTGAGAAACATGACATGGAAACTAAAAGGCTTTTCGTGCCAATACATGATATGTCGTCATGATACATGGATTCGAAACCCATATTTCAACGCTGCTTCGACATTGTCTCTCAAGACAAAAGAAACGCAATTGATTAACGATGAATGTAGCAGACAAACAAAACAAAAAGCTCCAAATCCCGAAGTACACGCTAGTTCCTGGTGAGAGAAATGGAGAGAGCGTGGGGACTCACAGAGCGAGACAGAGACAGAGAGAGAGGGACAGAGAGACAGAGAGAGACAGAGAGTAGACAAAAGACACTGAGAGTGAGAGAAGAAAAAAAAAAAAGAAATGCGGACACAGACAAACAAGCAAACAGATAGATAGATAACACACAGTAACACACAGCCAGAGATAACAGATACACGGGCACCACACACACAGAGATAACAGACACACGGGCACCACACAGACAGAGATAACAGACACACGGGCACCACACAGACAGAGATAACAGATACACGGGCACCACACAGACAGAGATAACAGATACACGGGCACCACACAGACAGAGATAACAGATACACGGGCACCACACAGACAGAGATAACAGACACACGGACACCACACACAGAGAGATAACAGACACACGGGCACCACACACACAGAGATAACAGACACACGGACACCACACACACAGAGATAACAGACACACGGACACCACACACACAGAGATAACAGACACACGGGCACTACACAGAGATAACAGACACACGGGCACCACACAGAGATAACAGACACACGGACACCACACAAAGATAACAGACACATGGACACCACACAGACAAAGATAACAGACACACGGGCACCACACAGAGATAACAGACACACGGGCACCACACAAAGATAACAGACACACGGGCACCACAAAGACAGAGAAAACAGATGCACGGGCACCACACACAGAGAGATAACAGACACACGGGCACAACACACAGAGAGATAACAGACACACGGGCACCACACAAACAGAGATAACAGACACACGGGCACCACACAGACAGAGATAACTGACACACGGGCACCACACAGACAGAGATAACAGACATACGGGCACCACACAAACAGAGATAACAGACATACGGGCACCACACAAACAGAGATAACAGACACACGGGCACCACACAGAGATAACAGACACACGGACACCACACAGACAGAGATAACTGACACAGGGGCACCACACAGAGATAACAAACACACGCACACCACACACACAGACATAACAGACACACGGGCACCACACAGAGATAACAAACACACGCACACCACACACACAGACATAACAGACACACGGGCACCACACAGAGATAACAGACACACGGACACCACACACACAGAGATAACTGACACACGGGCACCACACAGAGATAACAGACACACGGACACCACACAGACAGAGATAACAGACACACGGGCACCACACACACAGAGATAACAGACACACGGGCACCACACACACAGAGATAACAGACACACGGGCACCACACAGAGATAACAGACACACGGGCACCACACAGAGATAACAGACACACGGGCACCACACACACAGAGATAACAGACACACGGGCACCACACACACAGAGATAACAGACACACGGGCACCACACAGAGATAACAGACACGCGGACACCACACACACAGAGATAACAAACACACGGGAACCACACAGACAGAGATAACAGATACACGGGCACCACACAGAGATAACAGACACACGGGCACCACACAGACAGAGATAACAGATACACGGGCACCACACAGACAGAGATAACAGACACACGGGCACCACACAGACAGAGATAACAGACACACGGGCACCACACAGACAGAGATAACAGACACACGGGCACCACACAGACAGAGATAACAGACACACGGACACCACACAGAGATAACAAACACACGGGCACCACACAGACAGAGATAACTGACACACGGGCACCACACAGAGAAAACAGACACACGGGCACCACACAGACAGAGATAACAGACATACGGGCACCACACAAACAGAGATAACAGACACACGTGGACCACACAGAGATAACAGACACACGGACACCACACAGACAGAGATAACTGACACACGGGCACCACACAGAGATAACAGACACACGGACACCACACAGACAGAGATAACAGACACACGGGCACCACACAGAGATAACAGACACACGGGCACCACACACAGAGATAACAGACACACGGGCACCACACACAGAGATAACAGATACACGGGCACAACACAGACAGAGATAACAGACTGATGAACACGATACAGGCAGAGATAAGCAGATATTCAAAACCAAACGTGAACATTACACGCAGATAACCTTCGTCACTCTCGTCACAGCGAGAAACGTAGCAGCCTGATACCATTCCCGCTGGGTAATCGTCGTACACAAACAAACAGTTTGTTCAGCAAACTTCGTTCTTTTTTTTCTCCCTATCTCCAGAGCCCACACATTGCTCGGATACTGTCTAATGTGTTATCATTACTTCAGGTCTGACCTTTCAGAAACTGGGGATGCTAGAAGATTAGGCCGCTGCGATATGAATACTTGCTCAGCAGTGCGAAAAGGAAATCTGAAACCAATTTCTGTCTTTGTGTTTTATTAGTTAATTCTATTTCTTTCTTTCTTTTCTTTTTTTTTTTTCTTTTTTTCTTTCCACGGGTTGGACATCGCAGCAGAACGTTACAGAGCAAAGCCATATGAACTGTCCAAGTAACTGTTGAAAGACAGTCACACAGGAATGTTCCATAACTCTCTCTCTCTCTCTCTCTCTCTCTCTCACACACACACACACACACACACACACACACACACACACACACACACACACACACACACACACACACACACGCACACACACACACAAGAGCACACAAGCACACACACGCCAATGAACGCACGCTCGCACACACGCAAGCGCACAAAGAGACAGACAGACAGATGGACAGACAGAAAGAGACAGACAGACAGACAGAAGCTTGATCAGAGACAGACAGAAGCAAACAGTCTGTAAAGACGACACGGACACACAGACGGACACGGTTTTTGTTTTATTGCCATTGACAATACTATCCTTTAGCAAGAGGGACAATGTGTGAACAAAAGAACAGCGACCGTTTACAGACAAATTGACGCATTGCTAAGAGTAAAAAGAAAATTCACGACAAACAACACCAATAACAAAATCATAAACA
>NC_134876.1:48655814-48658314 GCF_041734735.1 Babylonia areolata | reverse complement strand
TTTATATGTAGGCATCTGTCTTATTTCCTGCGATTTTCCATGAGCATGATGAATATGCAAGAAAGTTGGTTGCCTTTGTTGTCGCCGAATTGCTATTGATCGTTCTGAAGAATTTCCCTGTGACCCTTTCGCCTTTCTCTGCCCACATCCGAGGCCCCACCTCTCTCTCTCTCTCTCTCTCTCTCTCTCTCTCTCTCTCTCTCTCTCTCACACACACACACACACACACACACACACACACACACACACACACACACACACACACACACACACTTCATCTTTGTCTCCGTCTGCCTCTCTCTCCTCTCTCAAAATACACATCTCTCGCTATCGCTCTCTCTCATACACAAACACACACCCTCTCTCTCTCTCTCTCTCTTTCCCCCCCTCCCCCCTCTCTCTCTATCTCTCACACACACACACACACACACACACACACACACACACACCCTCTCTCTTTCTGTCTGTCTCGCTCTCTGTCTCTCTCTCTCTCTCTCTCTCTCTCTCTCTCTCTCTCTCTCTCTCTCTCTCTCTCTCTGTTATTTTTTTCTTTTTATGCTACAGGCTGGCTGGGGAAAAAAAAAAAAGCAAGCCAACTGCTTATCTCATTTCCCTGACTAAATCAAATTTTGTTTTATCCCCCCACCCCTCTCTCTCTCTCTCTCTCTCTCTCTCTCTCTCTTTGTGCCTCGTTTCCTTTTCAATCTCCCTTTATTTCTATTCTTCTGTTGTTGTTTTTCATCCAAACATTCATCTTAGCCTATCAGTTATTTATGTTGTTGCTTTCTCGTTCGTCTTCTTTCATTATTGAATGTTTTCTTTCTTTTCCTTTTGTTCTTCTGTGTGTGTGTGTGTGTGTGTGTGTGTGTGTGTGTGTGTGTGTGTGTGTGTGTGTGTGTGTGTGTGTGTGTGTGTGTGTGTGTGTGTGTGTGTGTGTGTGTGTACTTCTTCCATTCTTTCCGTATTTTCTTTCTCTATTCATTCCTTTCTGTATCATTTTTTTTTCTATTAACCTGTGTTTCTTTGTTTCAATCTTTTTCTTTCTTTCTACATTTCCCTCTTATTTCCTGAGCGATGAAAAATTGTGTTTACGCTTTTTGGTGCATTTCCCTCTGTTACAGGCTTCTGACATCAGATGCCCATTTTCATTCAGTGTTTCCGTCCCTCCCTTCCTCTCTCTCTCTCTCTCTCTCTCTCTCTCTCTCTCTCTCTCTATCTATCTATCTATCTATCTATCTATCTATTTTTATCGATCTTTTTCCCTCCTCCTCTTCTTTTTCTTGTGCCTCCAATTCCTCTTCGCTTTTTATCTCCTACATCAGCGCGCACACACACACACACACACACACACACACACACACACACACACACACACACACACACACACACACACATCGTGCGTACGCAAACGGGCGTAGCTGTATTCACTCATCCCCCATTGCCTCACCACCCCCACCCTACCACACACACACACACACACACACACACACACACACACACACACACACACACACACACACACCCGACTTTAAAGAATAATAATAATAAATATATCCAAAAAAAAAGAACATGATGAGTCTTTCTTGGTCTTCTTCGATTTTGTCTCAAGTAGTTAAAATGGCTCGGTCATTACTGGGGTGGATTGGATCTCAGTTATAAATAGAGGAGGAAGGGGAGGGAGACAGAGACAGAGACAGACACAGACAGACAGACAGACAGAAAATGATAGACATAGACCGAAGAGAAAGATAGAGAGGAGGGAGGAGAGAGACACAGAAAGAGACAGGGCCAGAAAGGCATATGGAGACAGAAACAAAAAGATAGGGAGATGCGCTAGTGAAAGAGAGAAAGTGAAAGAGACAGACAGGCAGAGACAGGCTGAAAGAGAGAAACAGGGAGAGAGACACAAACCGAAGAGACAGAAAAAAAAAGATAGAGAGAGGGGGGGAGGGGGGAGACAGAAAAAGAGACAGAGAGAAGAGCCACAGAGGGGAACGAACGAATGAACGAACGAACGAACAAAATTTTATTTGTTTTGTGAGGGTAATGGAGTAAACACAAAGTACTTGTTTACATCCGGCCCTCTGGGCAAGAATAATAACTGAGGAAAAAAAAAGGCAGAGACAGACAGATATATAGATATATAGACAGACAAAGACAGAGAGAGAGACGTGCAAACAGAATGAATTACAGACATAGAGAAGACGAGAGGAGAAGGGCTTGAGTGGAGGTTGGGAGAGAGCAAAAATGTGAAGCCTTATCTTGCGTGCATGTAGTTTCAAAGTTCTCTTCAAGGAACTTGATTTCCCTGTGACTCTCTCTCTCTCTCTCTCTCTCTCTCTCTCTCTCTCTCTCTCTCAAAAGCAGCATTATCAAGTAGTAACTTTGTGTTCTTTGCTGCTGACAATGACAGTGTGCTATCATTCCATTCATGTCGACGACCTCGTGCTTGCATTCGCATGTATACGTCGGAGGCTGATGATCTCGGTGTATGTCTGAA
>NC_134876.1:48643314-48650814 GCF_041734735.1 Babylonia areolata | reverse complement strand
CAAACAGATCAATACACAAAAAATCTAGATCTAATACAAAGAAAGCATGCATAGAAAGGAAATGATTGAAATAGAATAAGGGGAAAAAAAAACAGAAAGGGTTGGGTGCAGATGAGACCGTCAAGAGCATGCAGCAACATGTATTTTGATCTCTGTATTATGCAGGGGATGGGGGTGAAGGGGGATGGAGGGGGATTGGAAGGGGTAGAGGGGGGGGGGGGAGTCACGGTCCCTTCTGCATGTTGGCCGGCTTATAGACACTTTTCGTCTATTTTTCTTTCTTTTTTTTTTAATTCTCTGACTTCATACTAATACACCCTACCACCATCTCACCGCGAATAACATTTGTGTAATTCACGCAGCATTTAGAGACAAGACAAGACAAGAACAAATGGTTTATTGTACATCGACCCCAGCCCATTATACAAACACATGGGAAGGGGGCGGGGTTGGGGGAGGGGGCAGAGTCTGGTCTGGTGCGGACGAGGGTCGAGGGGTAGAGTCGGAGGGCTTGCAATCTGGATAAAGATATCAACAGCAGGAACACTGGTATAATATGAATTCGTGTGCTGGCAAAAATTCAAGAGTTGACAAACTTCTTTGACGATCACACACACACACACACACACACACACACACACACACACACACACACACACACACACACACACACACACACACATGATGATGATGCTAATCATAATTATCATAATCATAATCATGATAACACGTGTTTTTAAGGTACGTTTGACATTTCATGTTTGCAGTGTCGTTATAATCAAATTTACTAATATCAACAATTCAGACATATAGAAGGTATGAAATCAGTATCGTTGAAAGGTTCAGTTCATCACCGTTGATCATACAAGATCTTTTCTTGATACAATATATGTGTGTGTGTGTGTGTGTGTGTGTGTGTGTGTGTGTGTGTGTGTGTGTGTGTGTACACGTGTATGTGTATGCCTATCTCTCTCTCTCTCTCTCTCTCTCTCTCTCTCTCTCTATATATATATATATATATATATATATATATATATATATGTATAGATAGATAGATAGATAGATAGATTGACATAGATATAGATATAAACATTAATGTTGATCATAAAGAAGCACACATAACTGGGGGGAAAATGAACAAATCTAAACAGGATTAAACCAAACAACAAATACATTGTATCTGACATTTCCAATCAGAGCGCCAAAAAAACCAAAAAACAAAACAAAAAAAAAACAAAAAAAAAAATAGAAAATAATAATACACAATAAAGCAATTTTTTCCCAACAACTCACATCAATTTACCTTTAGATGAATGACTGGTCAGCCCCCCATCAGAAAAAAAAAAAAAAAAAGATCTCCAATGACAGATGATGACGTTCTGACTCAGACGATTCGGTTCTCGTCGTGTTTGTGGATGAAGACGAACAAGACAAAGCCTTCCACACTTCCAGGAGAGAGAGAAAGAGAGAGTTCTCTGCGAAACGAAGTGAAGTGGGCAGTTGAGAGGCCGACGAGACACGAGTTAACGGCCCTGTTAGGACCTCTCCATCCCTACATACACTCTCTCCAGGACTCTGCTGCGACTTCCTGATGAAGATCGACAGACAGAGAGAGAGGAACAGAGAGAAGAAGAGAGAGCGCGCGCAAAAAGAGAGGCAACTCGATCTCCGTGATACCAACCACTCCCTTCACACTGTTGCAATGCTGAAACTTTCCTCCTGTCGAGGGTACGACAAAGTCTCGGTGATGTGTCGGTGGCTCTGAACGCGAGAGAGAGAATGTGCGTGTGTGTGCGGTCGAGAAAGCGAAGGCTGTAAACGCTCCTCTCTCTCTCTCTCTCTCTCTGCGATCGATCCTTTTGGGTCGTCTGCGACTGGCATGCAGGCAGGCAGGCAGGCAGGCTTGTCTCCCCTTCTTTTTTTCACACGGAATTAGCTCCCTGTAAACGTCGTGAACAGGTTACGTAATTGTGTTTTCTGCCTCAGGTGGCATGGTAGGGACCTTGCCTAGTTTCTCTGGTCTTTGTCTGTTTCTCTGTGAGGGATGTGAACCCTGTTCAGGGCGGGATTAAAAAAAAAAAAAAGAGGCTAATCTATTATCCTCGTAGATAATGAATTGTGCCTAGCCTTGTCTTGTGTTGTCTTATCTGTGTATACCTGTCTTTCTGTATCTTTCTAACCTCTCTTTGTCCCTGTCTGTCTCTGTCTGTCTGTCTGTCTGTCTGTCTGCCTGTCTGTCTGCTCCCCCTCTCTGTCTGTCTGTCTGTCTGTCTGTCTCTCTCTCTCTGTGTGTGTCTCTCTCTCTGTCTCTCTCTCTCTCTGTCTCTCTCTCTCTCTCTCTGTCTCTCTCTCTCCTCTCTCTCTCTCTCTCTCTCTCTCTCTCTCTCTCTCTCTCTCTCTCTCTCTGTCTATTTCCCCTACCTCTTTCTTTCTGTGTATTTCTTTGTCTGTATCTCAAACTTTGTGTTTGTTTGTATGTCTGTCTGTGTGTCTGTCTACCCCCCCCCCCCATCCCATCTCTCTCTCTCTCTCTCTCTCTCTCTCTCTCTCTCTCTCTCTCTGAATGAATGCATGTATGGATCTCTCGCCCACCATCACCAGTTTGTACCGTGTGTCATGTGCAACTTTCTTCCATACCATAAAGACACACATCCACTGGGTTTATCGGTATTAGCCCTGTTCAGTCTCATGTTTTCAGCCATGCTGACAGATGCTTTCAGAGACGCTGACGTAGGCATTGGCATCAGGTACCGCACAGATGGCTCACTCTTCAACCTCAGGAGGCTTCAAGCAAAAACCAAGGTGAGGACAGACACCGTCAATGACTTCCTGTTTGCTGATGACTGCGCTCTCAACGCTGCCTCTGATGCTGACATGCAACATAGCGTCGACAAGTTCTCTGCTGCCTGTGACAACTTTGGCCTCACAATCAGCACAAAGAAGACTGAGGTGATGCACCAGCCAGCTCCAGGAAAGCCTTACGTTGAACCAAACATCTTCATCAACGGGCAACGACTGAACGCGGTGGACAAGTTCACATACCTGGGCAGTACACTCTCTCGCACAGTTGTCATCGACAATGAGGTGAATGCCAGACTCGCCAAAGCCAGCGCTGCTTTGGCAGACTCCATAAGAACGTTTGGAACAAGAGAGGTATCATCCTGGAGACGAAGCTCAAAGTATACAAGGCCATAGTTCTCACCACACTGCTCTATGGATGTGAATCATGGACATGATTCTGTCTACCGGTGTTTATTTTTGTGTGAAATGGTTACTGGGCACACATACTGTATTGAGCGGCAAACTCGTCAAGCCACACGAACTCTTTCTCACTGTCTGTGTCTCTCTCTCGCCCCCCCCCCCCTCCCCCCAAGCCCCCCCCCCCACCCCACCCCACCCGTCCCCTCCCCACACACACACACCAACCCCCCCCCCCCCTCTCTCTCTCTCTCTCTCTCTCTCTCTCGCTCTTGGTGCCCTGTTCTACATGAACTTAAGTACTATCAAAATCCATGTCTTTTTAGATTCAGTTTACTTATGGCATCTAGAAATGAAAACGTCTTAACTAGCATGGTCTGTTTGTTTACAAAGCACTGAGGATGTTGTATATTAGTTAGATGTGTTCTTGTATTATGTTTGTACTACTTTTATTTATATATGTTATGTAGTTGCGTTCATGTTATGAATATTATTTGTTTACGACTATGTAATTCCCCCTTCAGACAGGGGTTATGGCCCAATCTAAATAAAACATTCGCATTCGCATTCTCTTCTCTCTCTCTCTCTCTCTGTCTCTGTCTCTCTCTCTCTCCCTCTTGTGTCTTTGTATGTATGCTTGTGTGTGTGTGTGTGTGTGTGTGTGTGTGTGTGTTGTGTGTGTGTGCGCGCGTGAAAACGTGCTCATTAACACTCCCTTTTCTTGCTACAAAAATGTCAGACAAACCATCCAAATACTTTGCCCCCCAGCAAATAATCCTCCGTTGTCTGGATGACACGCCAGTAATAGGAGGGGAAAAAAAACAGTCTAAATAACAGTACGTACTATGTCAGTGTCCGAAGCAGAACTCCAACTAACGCTAAAATGAGTCTGTTTATCGAGATGATCGAGTTCGTCTACCGAGTGGGATTTTTTTTTTTTTTTTTTTTTTTTTTTTTTTTTTTTTTTGCTGTTGTTTATGTGTGTTTTTGTGTTTTTTTCCCCTGTTCTGTGTAATTCAGCTTGTGTCCTCCGTGGCAGAATGGGTTAGGCATTGGGCTTATCGAGATGATCGAGTTCGTCTACCGAGTGGGATTTTGGTGGGGGGGTTTTGTGGGTTTTTTTGTTGGGTTTTTTTTTTGGTTTTTGTTGTTCGTTTTTTGGTGTGTTTTTTTTTTGTTGTTGTTGTTGTTGTTGTTTTGGGGTTGTTTTTTTGGTTTTTTTGCTGTTGTTTTTGTGTGTTTTTTGTGGGGGGGTTTTCCCCCTGTTCTGTGCAATTCAGCTTGTGTCCTCCGTGGCAGAATGGGTTAGGGCATTGGGCTTCTTCTCCATCCAGTGTCCAACACGTGATCAGAGGTTTGAGGCTTCCCGTTCCGGGACGGTGTTGTTCGTGACCTTGAGTGACGGCACTTTACCTCACTCTCCTCACTCCTCACTCACTCCACCCGCGATGTGACTGAATACCTATTTCCGGGGTTGGGAGTGTGTGTGTGTGGGGGGGGGTGGGGTGGGGGGGGGGGCAGGAGGGAGAGAACTGAGCCCCGCCTTCCTATGCTGAGCCGTAGACTCCCTAGGTATGATGAAAAAAATTAACTTTTTTTTTTTAATTCCACTTTGATAAGTTGACATTTTTTATAACGACAACATCTTAATAGACATTTATAAAGAAGAAAAAAAAAACACAGAAAAAACAACGTAAATAGACAGACAGAAACAGCCAAGCTGCTGCATTGTACATAGGTTGGGTAACATCATGGAGTATTATCATTCATTTCTTAAGATTTTACACAAGCTGTCAAGGAATACAAACTGTCAACTGTCTTAGAGTTTGTTCACAGTTAGTGAACATCACAATCATTTCTTACGAATATCAAACAAAAAGAAAATAAATATGGGTGATTAATTTTCGTTAATCATGAACAGGTTACTTATCATTTGTGATGGTATGATGAAAACTAATCACTAGCCCCGATGACTGTGAAAGGCTAATGGATTTTTTTACACCCCCCCCCCCCCCGCCCCCCCCGCACCCACAGCCCCTCCCCCCTCACCCCCAACTCACCCCCCTTTTTTTTTTTTTTTTTTTTGGTTCAACCCTAGCTGGACGAAGCACACTGGATGATCAATCATTGGCAGGTGTTTTCTTGGCAATGGAACCTGCTTTTCTTCACCTTCGCTGATCTCCTCTTGATCTCTGTTGGTCTCAATTCTCTGTATTTCTGTCTGTCCGTGTGGTTGTCTGTCTCTGTCTCTGTCTCTCTCTGTTTTTCTTTTTCCTCCGCTTTTATCATACCTACTTCCAGTCGTTTTTCAATAACAACAACACAACCGTCTTTCTACGTGTGAATGCACACGCGCGCGTGTCTGTGTGCGTGCGTGTGTGTGTGTGTGTGTGTGTGTGTGTGTGTGTGTGTGTGTGCGTGTGTGTGTGTGTGTTGCTATTGTTTCCAACTCATAATAAACAGATACAGAAGACAGACAGAAAAAAAAGACAAAGAAATATACATAGAAACACACACACAAATGCGCACACAAACGCGCGCGCGCGCACACACACACACACACACACACACACACACACACACACACACACACACACACACACACGTCGATATTTATTCGACAGTTCTGCCTCCTGTCATGTTGTGCAGAATTCAAAGAACCCAGTGAGTAGCGCCACCCTAACGTGTGTGTGTGCACCACATGGCTAGTCCCCTGTCAATGACTATCATTACGTCCTGTCCAGACATAGCCGTCTCTACGTGGTGCTTTTAGGGTGAAATCGGTGCTCATCTGAAAAAGGTGGGAGGGAAAGGGAGAGAAAGGGACAATGGTGATAGAAAGAGAGCGGAGGAAGAGGCAGAGAGAGAGAGAGAGAGAGAGAGAGAGAGAGAGAGAGAGAGAGAGACGGACGGACGCGGACATTGTTTTATTGCATTGACAATACTGTTCTTTGGCAAGGAGGACAATGTATGAACAAAAGAATAACGGAGAGAGAATGATGTACAAAGACAGACAGACATGCCATTGACAATACTATACTTTGGCAAGGGGGACAATGTATGAACAAAAGAATAACGGAGAGAGAATGATGTACAAAGACAGACAGACAGACAGACAGACAGAAGAATAGAAGGAAACAAAGGAGGGAAAGGGGGACCAGCGGGCAGACAGGCACAGATAGACAGTTTGAAAGAGAAAGACAGAAACAGTGACAGACAGAGAAAATGAAGACGGATACCACACACACACACACACACACACACACACACACACACACACACACACACACACACACACACACACACACACACGCACGCACACACACACACACACACACACACACACACACACACTCACGAACATACGCGCGCGAACTATATTCATATAGCAGGCCCGCGGCGACAGCAACAAGCCAGTGAACAATATCCATAACGCAAAACCAGTTCCATTACAATAATCATCACTACCAACACCAACACCAACACCAACAATATTATAAAAAAAATCGACCTCGGTACAACACCACTACCACCAGCAACAACAGCAATAACTACATCTTTACAATATCAGTACCACCATCACCACCAGCAACAACAATAACATCAACAATGACTTTAGCACAATAACATTATCCAGCCACCACCACCACCACCACCATCAGCAGCAGCAACAACAACATCACCAACAACAGCAGTAACCACTTCAACACCATTGATTATTTCAGCACAACACCAACAGCGTACGCCAAACACCAACACCAGCAATGTCGAAAACAAGAAAAGAAAAAAAAAAAAGACATCACTACAACACCAACAACATCACCAACACCAGCCAACAAAGAACAACAGCAACATCAAGAACAACATACAACACCCATCCAGACAGTACAGTAACCATTTGAAGGGCTCAGGCCCGGAAGCATTCTGACAGAAGCCGTACAGAACTGAACTGCTCCCGTAACCGTATCCAGCACGGCTTCAAGAAGTAAACGAGAACAGACACAAATAAGATTAACCCAGAAATGAGAGAGACAGAGACAGAGACAGAAAGAGTCTGCTTCAATACTGTGATTGTCTGTACGATTTACACAGAGAGGAGTGAAGAGACTGGAAAGGATGGGGTTTAGTGGACTGGGTGGATGGGGGATGTGGAGGGGGTTGGGGGGGGGGGGTATAGAAAATAAGGGATAAGATTCCGGGAGGAAAGAGCACAGTGGCCGAATGGTTAGAGCGGTGGAATCTCGCCCGAGTTCGATCCCTTGTCCGGCGTGTCATGACATAATTATGTACCCTTAACAAATC
>NC_134876.1:48628314-48633314 GCF_041734735.1 Babylonia areolata | reverse complement strand
ATTTTTTTAAGCTGAAAGCACTCACCGAAAGCATGTATTATGTGTGTAGAGAGAGGGAGAGAGGGATGTGGTTACACACACACACACACACACACACACACACACACACATATATATATATATATATATATATATATATATATATACATACATACCCCCCAAAAAAAAATATATACATAAATAATACACTGCCATACAATACAATATAGTACAGCAAGATACAAAACAATACAATAGGATACGATACAACACAGTACAAACCATCAGCATTCATCTGATTTGAAACCATTTACAAATACAGTCCAGAGGCCTTGTCACTCATACTAGACAGTCTCCCAGCCTACAATGTCGAGTCTGACACCCTAAAAAGACATAACAAGAAATTGAATTAAAAAGTCCAAAAGTAGTTCATATTAATCCAATGCAAGTAGATACCGATGAAGGGGGTTGGCGCACGGGTGGAAAAAGGGGATAGGATGTTTGGCGAAAGAGGGGGTGGGTGAGTGGGTGGGGCGCTACAGATGAGGTTGTAGTGGGCATGGATGGGGGGAGGGGGGGAGGAGAGGTGATGGTACAGAAGGATGGAGTCGCAGACAGCTCAATTAATGAACAGCCTCCCAGCGACGGTTCCAATCAGCAGTCCACCAACCAGTCAAGTCACTAACGATGTGTGCTGACTGTGTTTCTTTTCACCTCCTCCCCAGGGGCAAAAGTGTGTGGTGGACGAGGTGGACGGGCCATGGCCGCCACGATGGATTTCTATTTCTACACTAACGAAATGGCCCTGCAGGAGATCAACCTGTTCGGCAACATCAAGTCGGTGCCCCTCCTCGGCACGGATGCCGTGTACGGGGAAGGTCCGTGTGTGTGTGTGTGTGTGTGTGTGTGTGTGTGTGTGTCCATCGACTGTTTTATGAGAAAAGTATATTGTTAGAACCAAAATCGTTTGTTTCTTTTACACGTCTTTAGTTTCGATAGACATTTGTCTATTGAAATGTTCTGTGTCTCTTTCTAAGTATGAACATACTTGTCAATGTGTTTTCTTTATTGTTGTTGTTTTCTTTGTTTATGGGTTTGTTTGTTGCTGGGGTTTTTTGTTGTTTTACATTACTCTTTTCATCGTGTGGCGTGTATGTGTAAAAGCTGCATGTATGCATTGTCTTAACTCTTTCCATACGAACGGCGAAAGAGACGACGTTAACAGCGTTTCACCCCAATTACCATCATCAAAATATTGCAAGAGGAAGGCTCTTATACTGAAGTGGTGAATGTTGACAAAGAATACCACAATTCTGACGACGGAAGCTAAAGGTTGGGTCATTCAGACACCCACTGGACATCCGAGGGGTCTGTGTAGAGGAGAAGAGAGGACTGGCCGTACTGAGTGAGTTAATGCCCACAGAGAACACTTGAAGTAGACTTTTTGCCTTGCCTTGCCTTGCCTTGCCTTGCTTTCTCTGTCTGTATGTCACTGTGTGTGGTGTGGAGTGAAGTTGGGTTTGAATTTTCCTCATAGGAAAGGAAGACTTTGTACTCAAACTGTAATCATTCTTTTCGTTCTTCTCTTTTCCTTCACTCTCCTAGAATTACGTTTTCGTCTTGTCCCTATTTCTAACGGGGGTGGCGGTGGAGTGTGAAACTGGGTAGAAGATCGGGAAGTAAGGTAGTTGGTTGTAGTGATGCTTTTTTTTTGGGGGGGGGGGGGGGGGGTGGGGGGCAGAGGGGGGGGGCTATTCTTTGTTTGTTTGTGTGTGTGTGTGTGCTTGCTTTTTGTTGTTGCTTGTTTTTGTTTGTTGTTCTTTTTTCATGGTTTTCTTGCGCTTTTAATCCCTCTTTTGGGCGAGAGCTGGGTGTAAGAATCAGTTTTCAGTTTTCAGTTTCAAGGAGGCGCGGACTGACCTATATCTGCTGTAATAAAAAGAAGAAAGAAAGAAAGAAAGGCAGATTACTGATCTTTATACAAACCTGATCAACGTGCTGATCAGGTCTTGGTAGTTTACCCTACGTTTGTGTAAAACATAAACGTACAATGGAAAGAAAAGCTGGATGTTAAAGAAAACGAATAAAAGCACGTGCTCAGCTTATCCAGTATCCTCGTCAATAAAGAATGTATCTTGTCTTGTCTCGTCTTGTCTTGTGTCCTGTTTCCTGAGTTTCGCGTCTTGTGTGCTGCCCTGTCCTGCCTGTCCTGACCTACCCGGTCTAGTTTGTACTTCTGTATACTCTGTCCTGTATTGTCCTGTCCTGTGCTGTGTATTGTCCTTCGGTATGCCTTGTCCTGTCCTGTCCTGCCCTCTACCCTGTCCTGTCCTGCCCTGTCCTGTCCTGACCTGTCCTGTCCTGTCCTGCCCTCTACCCTGTCCTGCCCTGTCCTGTCCTGCCCTGTCCTGTCCTGTCCGCCTCTACCCTGTCCTGTCCTGTCCTGTCCTGCCCTGTCCTGTCCTGCCCTGCCCTGCCCTGTCCTGTCCTGTCCTGCCCTGTCCTGACCTGTCCTGTCCTGCCCTCTCCTGTCCTGTCCTGTCCTGTCCTGCCCTGCCCTGCCCTGCCCTGTCCTGTCCTGTCCTGCCCTGCCCTGCCCTGTCCTGTCCTGTCCTGCCCTGCCCTGTCTTGTCTTGTCCTGTCCTGTCCTGCCCTGTCCTGTCCTGTCCGCCTCTACCCTGTCCTGTCCTGTCCTGTCCTGTCCTGCCCTGTCCTGCCCTCCACCCTGTCCTGTCCTGTCCTGCCCTGTCCTGTCCTGTCCTGTCCTGTCCTGTCCTGCCCTGTCCTGTCCTGCCCTGTCCTGTCCTGTCCTGCCCTGCCCTCTACCCTGTCCTGCCCTGTCCTGTCCTGTTCTGCCCTCTACCCTGTCCTGTCCTGTCCTGTCTGTCCTGTCCTGTCCTGTTCTGCCCTCTATCCTGTCCTGTCCTGTCCTGTCCTGCCCTGTCCTGTCCTGTCCTGCCCTCTACCCTGTCCTGTCCTGTCCTGTCCTGTCCTGCCCTCTACCCTGTCCTGCCCTGTCCTGTCCTGCCCTGTCCTGTCCTGTCCTGTCCTGTCCTGTCCTGTCCTGTCCTGTCCTGTCTTGTCCTGTTCTGTCCTGTCCTGCCCTCTACCCTGTCCTGTCCTGTCCTGTCCTGCCCTGCCCTGTCCTGCCCTGTCCTGTCCTGTCCTGTCTTGTCCTGTCCTGCCCTGTCCTGCCCTCTACCCTGTCCTGTCCTGTCCTGTCCTGTCCTGTCCTGTCCTGTCCTGCCCTCTACCCTGCCCTGTCCTGCCCTGCCCTGCCCTGCCCTGCCCTGTCCTGTCCTGTCCTGTCCTGTCCTGCCCTGTCCTGTCCTGCCCTGTCCTGTCCTGTTCTGTCCTGTCCTGTCCTGTCCTGCCCTGTCCCGTCTTGTTGAGCCCTTGAGCCTTGTTGTCACAACAACAACAACAACAGCAACAGCAATAACAACAACAACAACACAGGTGTGTACGGGACCCCGCTGCCCCCTTCCCGGGGCCAGGAGGTGCTGGCCCTCAACACCTGGGGGTCCTACTGGAAGCACCACCACCCGGACCAGCACGAGATCGACCGGGTCCTCCACCTGATGATCCCCTCAGACAAGTTGGTCCTCTCCACCACCTCCCCCAGCATCCTCATCCACCAGGACTGCATCGACGTCAACGCCTACCAGTCGCAGGTAAGCTGAAGAGTTGTTGCTGTTGTTGTTGTCGGTGGTGGGTGTGTGTGCGTTGTTGTGTGTGTGTGTGTGTGTCTGTGTCTGTGTCTGTGCCTGTGTTTGTGTGTCTGTGTGTGTGTGTGTGATTTGATGTAGAATATTTCACTTGTTAACTCTATATCCTTCTCCCCCCCCCCCCCCCCCCCCTCCCCCGCCCCCCGTCTCTCTCTCTCTCTCTCTCTCTCTCTCTCTCTCTCTCTCTCTCTCCCTGACTCTGTCTCCCCCCCCCTTGTTCTTCCTCTTCTTCTTCTTTTGCTTCTCACCTTCTTCCCCACCCCCCACCCCCACCCCTTTGCCCTCCCCCTCCTCCTGCCCCGACCCCCGTTCATCTGACAATCCCTGTATGTGTGTGTGTGTGTTTTTTCTCCAAGGAGGCAGGCGGTAATCAAAACCGTGTTGACGTGATCCATCAGTCACATACTAGCGACGTACAGAACGTAGAACACTTTATCTTATCATTATCCGGCAAGAGAGATTAATTAACTCTCTCCATACGAACGGCGAAAGAGACGACGTTAACAGCGTTTCACGCCAATTACCATCAACAAAATATTGCAAGCGGAAGGCTCTTATACTGAAGAGGTGAATGTTGACAAAGATTACCACAATTCTGACGACGGAAGCTAAAGGTTGGGTCATTCAGACACCCACTGGACATCTGAAGGGTCTGTGTAGAGGAGAAGAGAGGACTGGCTGTACTGAGTGAGTTAATCTGTGGTGTAGAGCATATCAAACAGTACACGGGAATCACGAGCGTTTTCAGTTTCAGTTTCAGTTTCAAAGAGGCGTTGTAGCGTGAGGGCTGATCCATCAGCAGCCTTAATACGCCTCGGAGAATATAGAATATTTCATTTAAAAGAATAGGTTTTTTTGTGTACGACACATAAACAATACACGAGAATCACAGACATTCGGTATGTCCTCATAACAGGCATGAGCTGCTTTAGTAGCAAAGTAAACCACCACATCTGTGAAAAACCAAAACGCTAACGGTAAAAGAAGGGGGGGGGGGGGGGTAGAGAATGTGTGGAAACTACAGGAAGGAATGTGGTGGTAGAAAGGGTGGGTAGAGAGGAGGGTGGAGAGGGGCTCAACGAGGGAAGAAGAAGAAGAAAAGAAGAACAAATACGAAAGAACAAGAAGAAGAAGAACAACAACAACAACAACAACAGGAGGAGGGAGAAGAACAACAACAACAAAAAAGAGCAAGAAGCCGGGAAGATGAGGAGTGGAAAATATGTTGTTCCTTTGCGCCTTCAAGTTGTATTGCCAGCTATGTATATAGACTGCCTCTCTGTTCTACCTGGG
>NC_134876.1:48618314-48620814 GCF_041734735.1 Babylonia areolata | reverse complement strand
ACCGTGATTCGAACCCGGGACCCTCAGATTGACAGTCCAACGCTTTAACCACTCGGCTATTGCGCCCGTCACTCGAGGGCTTCAAATCACACGTTGACTAGTATCAAGTAGTCATCAAGCCCGGGCTGGTAGGTAGACCTACACACGGGAATCGAACCCCAGTTCACTGGGCTGCCACTCCTATAAATAACAGTAAGTATTCTCATTGCAAACCAATCAGCATCACTGAATGCCCCTGTTTGACAGCTGAAGGCCTCAAAGGCAAGTCTGAACGTATTGTTTGGTACATTGTAATCGCCAGCGTTGTAATCGATGTCACAGTTGAAGTTTAAACCATAGCTCACTTCATCAGCTTGCAATAATGATGATTAGATACTGCGCGTTTTTTGTTTTTGTTTTTTGTTTTTTTGTGTGTGTGTGTTTTTTGTTTTGTTTTGTTTTTTTGTTGTTGTTGTTTTGTTGGGGTTTTTTTTGTTTTTGTTTTTTTGTTTCTTTGTTTCTTTCTTTTTTTTATTTCTTTTGTTTTGTTCTTTTTAAGTTGTTCACTGGCTTTCAGCACACGTAGGAAGTTCAGCCACAATCACATACCATCTGTTTTATTGCTGAAATTTCTTGAGTGCTGGACATTTGTACGAACAAATGCGCGTACACACACACACACACACACACACACACACACACATCAGCGTCACCGAGCCGCTGACTTCGAAACACAATGACGCCTTGAAAAAAAACAACTGTTTCCTGATAAGCTGATTTTTTGGTAGCTTTTTTGCACAGACATCTCGATTTCTTTACACACATCACATGAGTGATATTCAAGAAAATGAATCAAAACAATGCTAGATGCATATTATCCGCAGGACAATGGCAGCAAATGTCGTTTCAAGAGAAAAAAAAAACAGAAAGAAAATCGAAGCAACGAGTATATGCACTGTCTTCTACAACGAAAGGGGCAGCATTCATTTGTATCCGAAACTGTTTGTGGATTCAGTATATCGTTACAGTTGAATTTGTCACCATCGACTACCACACTGGCTTGCAATAATGATTATCAGATACTGTGCGGTGATGTTTTAGATGTTTCAGTGATACTTTTTTTTGTAATCTAAATAGGTGCCTGAAAAGGGGAAAAATTACGCATAGAACACTGATTACAAAGAACAGGTAATTGATCAACATACATTTGTTTTAGATTTTGTTCTCCTTCCATACATTCTTCGGATGAAATCCATTGTATCTGTGTGTGAGGTTTCTTTTAGGTTGGGTCTCTCTGTATGTGTGTGTGTGTGTGTGTGTGTGTGTGTGTGTGTGTGTGTGTGTGTATGTGTGTGTGTGTGTCTTTGTGTGTGTGTGTGTGTGTGTGTGTGTGTGTGTGTGTGTGATCAAAGTTCAATATTTATCGAGCTGATCCTTTTCCACTTGACACAGGACAGGGCCAGGGAGGCCATTTCCAATTATATATGTGTCATCACTATCACGATATCGAAGGATTGGCGATCATTGTTCGCGTCATTTTAACTGAACGCAGTTGTCAAGTGAAACGAAAGTAAAATCCTGGGAAAGAAAACATAGCTGCCAAGAAGAACCAAACTTCTGCTTCAGACCATACGATTTATCACCCGCACACCGTTGTCCGCCATCACCTCCAATCAAATCAAATCAAAAGCCCTTTATTAATCCACATGGAAATTAAGTTGTGCAATCACAGGCTCGTTGTAAACACTGGCATAAAATTATCATGCGCAACATAAGAATAGATTAAAACTAGTCAAATAAGAATTCCCAATAGCTGACGATATACTAACCCCCACACACCCATACTCATGTTAAGACAATAGGGTATTGCACAACAATATTTACAAATGAAAACATCCAACGAAAAAAAGGGTATAGATTACTAAAAATGACATGCACGCACGCACGCACGCACGCACGCACGCACGCACGCACACACACACACACACACACACACACACACACACACACACACACACACACACACGTTAAGACCATAAGGTATAGTACAACAATACATTAATAAAAACATCAAGGGAATAAATCGTATATATAAGTAAAATACACACACACACACACACACACACACACACACACACACACACACACACACACACACACACACACACACACACACACACACACACACACACACACACACACACACACACACACACACACACACACACTCATGTGGAGTGATGGCCTAGAGGTAACGCGTCCGCCTAGGAAGCGAGAGAATCTGAGTGCGCTGGTTCGAATCGCGGCTCGGCCGCCGATATTTTCTCCCCCTCCACTAGACCTTGAGTGGTGGTCTGGGCGCTAGCCATTCGGATGAGACAATAAACCGAGGTCCCATGTGCAGCATGCACTTAGCGCACGTAAAAGAACCCACGGCAACAAAAGGGTTGTTCCTGGCAAAATTCTGTAGAAAAATCCACTTCGTTAGGAAAAACAAATCAAACTTCACGCAGGAAAAAAT
>NC_134876.1:48610814-48613314 GCF_041734735.1 Babylonia areolata | reverse complement strand
TATTTATTTATTTATTTATTTATTTATTTATTCATACTTTTTTTTTTTAATCTATCTATCTATCTATTCATTCATTTATTTATTCATTTATTTGTTTGTTTTTTGTCTGCCTGTCACCGTTCCATATTACTCAGCTACAGTCGTATCCACATCACTCCTACCCCCAACGCCTCCATCCTTCTTCTCCTCTACCCAAACCCCCCAAACCCCACCCCCACCCCCCATGCCCCCCTCTTCACACACACACACACCCGCTCCACACACACACACACACACACACATACATAGACACACACACGCACGCATGCACACACACATACATACACACACACGCACACACACGCACACACACACATACACACACACACACTCACACCCATTCGCCCACACATCCATCAATCTCCACCCCCATCCCCCAACCAGCCACCCTTATGGTTTGAATTACGTATGGCAAAGTGTACAAACTGATCTGTACATGCTAAAACACCACACATTCTTGGTGGGCAAAGGGAGGAGGAGTGCGAGAAGTATGGTGACTGATCCACGCATACATCCAAAGCGCTGGTCACGCTACATCCACCCGGCATCCCATGTCTCCACCCCTTTTAGTTCCCCTATCGACTCATCCATATCCCCCTATCCATACAAACCAACATAATCCCCCACCCCTTCCCTTCCTAATCACTGAACCACATCCCTCCATCCACATACCCACCCACCCACCCACCTACACCCATCGATCCATGGACTAGCCCACACCCCCTTCAAAGCAACCATCCACCTACCCTCACCCATCCACACATCCACCCATCCATTCAGCCATCCACCCATCCATCCATCCACCCATCCATTCATCCATCCATCCACACATCCACACATCCATCCACCCACCCATCCATCCATCCATCCATCCATCCACACATCCACACATCCACCCATCCATTCAGCTATCCATCCATATCCACCATGCACCACCATGCCCCCCATAATCACCTCACCACAGCCGTCCAACCATACAACCACCCACCTGCAGCCAACATATCCTTCAAGTGTCTACCCACCTACACTCAACCATCTGTCTATCCATCCGTCTATCCATCCGTGCCTACCAGTTCAAACTTCAGTCACCAGTCAATGCCTGTGATGTTCAATCCTGCAGGTGTGTATCTGATCCATCCATCCATCCATCCATCCATCAATCAATCAATCAATCAATCAACCATCAATCAATCAGCCATCCATCCATCCATCCATCCATCCATACCTACCAGTCTCTACGTCAGTCACCAGCCGATGCCTGTGAAGTTTTCATCTGTGTACCTGGCCATCCATCCATCATCTACCCATCATCCATCCATCCATCCATCCATCAATCAATCATCTACCCATCCATCCATCCATCCATCCATCCATCCATCCATCCATCATCTACCCATCATACATCATCCATCCATCCATTCGTCCATCATCCATCCATTCATCCATCAATCATATATCCATCCATCCATTCATTATCCATCCATCCATCCGTCCATCAATCATCCATCTATCCATCCATCCATCCATCCATCCGTTTCTACCAGTATCAATGTCAGTCACCAGCCATTGGCTGTGATGTATACACCTGCAGATGCCCATCCATTCATCCATCCAACCAACCATCCAACCAACCATCCACCCATCCGTCCATCTATCCGTCCATCCACCCATCCATCCATCCATCCAACCAACCATCCACCCACCCATCCGTATCTACCAGTTCCAACGTCAGTCACCAGCCGTTGTCTGTGATGTTTGTTTTGTTTTTCTCACCTACAGGTGTGTACCTGACCACCATGTCGCCCTCAAGGGGTCGACTAGCCGTCAGCCAGAACAACTGGCAGACCTCAGACTCCAACGGCAAAACGGACTTCGCCATCCAGCTGGAGATCCCCAGGCACAGACTGAGGTATCCGGGATCCAGGGATCGGGACATCCTGCTGCATCCAGGACCCGTGCCGCTGACGGACTACAGGTGGATCGTGATGTGACGGACCACAAGTCATGTGGAAGAGCATCAAGTGACGGAAGAGCACGGAGTCTCCAGAAAATAAAGTGACGAACCACGAGAAGAAGAACATGAAGTATTCAGAACATAAAGTAATGAACCACGAGAAGAAGAACATGAAGTATCCAGAACATAAAGTGACGAACCACGAGAAGAAGAACATGAAGTATTCAGAACATAAAGTAATGAACCACGAGAAGAAGAACATGAAGTATCCAGAACACAAAGTGACGAACCACGAGAAGAAGAACATGAAGTATCCAGAACATAAAGTGACGAACCACGAGAAGAAGAACATGAAGTATCCAGAACACAAAGTGACGAACCACGAGAAGAAGAACATGAAGTATCCAGAACATAAAGTGATGAACTGCATGCAGAAGAGCATGAAGGTTTCAGGACATAAAATGACAAACTACAAGTGGAAGAGGATGACGTGATGAATTACACGTG
>NC_134876.1:48593314-48605814 GCF_041734735.1 Babylonia areolata | reverse complement strand
ATATGTATTTGACTGTGCTTTCGTATCTGTGAAACTGCATGTTCGGTGTATATCTGTTATGCATGTGTGGGTGTATATGTGAATGTGTGTCTTCATGTTTTACATCATCATTGTTATCTTTTTTTTCTTTCTTTTTTTCTTTTTTTTTTTTCTTTTTTTTACATTATAGTTTTTATGTATTTATTTATTTATTTATTTGTGTATCTATTATTTATTCACCTTTTTTTTCCCTCAAGGCCTGACTAAGCGCGTTGGGTTACGCTGCTGGTCAGGCATCTGCTTGGCAGATGTGGTGTAGCGTATATGGATTTGTCCGAACGCAGTGACGCCTCCTTGAGCTACTGAAACTGAAACTGAACTCTGTCTGACCAACTTAAGATTTACAGTCCACCCCGCCCTGGTTTGTGTTCTTGTTTAGCACGCGCATGTTTCAAAATCCCGTTACTGATGAAAGTACCATGGTTTTCGGAATTTTGCACACCACTGACCTTGGTTTCTTGGAAATCTCTACCACAAGTAATCCCTACTCCACAATTAAATCTTTCTAATCTAAACTTAAATGTATTTGCTAAAACAGTATTTTAAACTATAGTTCCTTCTCCCCTTGACCATCTTTGTGCGTGTATGTGCATCGATGTATGTGTAGGGAGGGGTGTGTGTGTGGGGGGGGGGGGGGGGGGGTTGTAGGAGGGTGCTAGAAATGTGTGAGTTGTGAGTCGTGTTACACTATTTTCAAGAATCTCAACATTTTTTTTTTTTTCATATTCCTGTGTCTTGTAAAAGGCTTTAAGAGGCACGGGGTCAGCGCTGTATTAATGCACAACATTCTTGTTCATCATTATTATCGCTAGCAGCGGACTTGCTAAGTGGTGTCCTGCACACATCAGACCAGAACAAGCATTGATAAACACCACCGAAGTGACTCAACAGGCAGTGCAGGGTCTCCTCTGATGTGTGAGCTCCGGTGGCGTAATGTTGATAGTTCCCTGTGGACTGTCAGAGTTGAGGCTGCATCAGAACGAGCCGCGTGAGGCAGCATTGTCACTGAACGGGAGGACAGCGGAACCATGTTCTGCATCTCAACGGGGTGCTTCTCTTTGTTCTCGCTTCACTGGTTTTTGCATGACTTTGTGACCTTGCAGACTGCAGAAGATGGTCAGAGAGGATGGAAGAAGTAATATTGTACTGCACTGTATTGTATTGCGCTGTATTGTATTGTATTGTATTGTATCGTATTGTATAGTATTGTACTGTGTTGTATTGTTACATCAGATTCCTCTGTTAAACTTGTTTTGCTCCCCCAATCGAGTGTATGTTGGTACAGCGCAAAAGCCCCCATTTTCCGTTCTTTTTTTCTGCCTGCATGTCTGCATTTGCATATTTGTTTCTTATCAAAGTGATTTCTTAACAGAATTTAGCCTTTTGTTGCCAAGGGTTCTTTTACGTGTGCTAAGTGCATGGTACACACGGGACCTCGATCCATCAGCTCACCCGAATGACAATGGGTCAGCAGGGAAGAGGACAGATGCAATGTATCAATTGGACCTCTTTTTTTTATCTTTTTTTTTTTTTATCACGTAATGCTTCTGTGTGCATAATCACTGCTTGATAACTTCCCAGTTGGACTGCTGTTACTCCATTTTTTGTCGCTCTTCCGGCTGAACCATGAGCGTTCCCGTTTGCAAAGGGCTCAAATCTGTATAGCTGTCAGTAATCATGTCGCAAAAAATTCATCATGATTTTTGTTTTAACTGGCTGTGTTCAGACCTACATGACGAGTCATCAAGGTAACAGGGATTCCCACACAGACAAATCTTGAAAAGTGTCCACTGAACTGAGGACACACACACACACACACACACACACACACACAAGAAGAAGATAGAGAGAGAGAACAAGCAGATAGCCTCTCCGTGTCGCGTCGCGTCACCGTAACATGAAGACGTGGCTGGCATGAGTTGGGCCGTCAGTGTGACTCGACGTGCAAAGTGAGGACAGCCCAGTTTCCCAGAAAAAGTTTCAATTTGTTCGATTGCGTCAGCATTGCGTCAGCTGTTAAAAAGGAGAAGTGCGGTGAGCCTTGCGCCACACGTAGAGCCCGGACGAAGAGTGGTGTTCGTTCTATCCGAAAGAGCATAGTGAGGTGGGGAAAAAAGACAAAAAACGTTTGGATCCCACACTAATAACTAAAACAAAGCATGTCTTCCAAGAAGACGGTGTATCATTACACCACCCAGAAGAATGCTGATTCCATTAGGAAGACAGGCGTAATTCATCCCAGCGTAACAGGGGCCCATGGAGGGAGTAAGTTTGTTTTGTTTTTTTTGTATTTCGTATTTCCTGTCTGCATGCTCTCTGTCTCTGTCTCTGTCTCTGTCTCTCTCTCTCTCTCTCTCTCTCTCTCTCTCTCTCTCTCTCCTGCACTTTTTTTCTCACTCTAACATGCTCTTGCTTTTAAATGTTTCAATAACCATATCCTTCGTATGAACGCTTGCCTTGTGCAAGACGTGCGTGCTAGAGTGCATGTGCATGTGCGTGCGTGTGTGTGTGCGCGTGTGTGTGTGTGTGTGAACGTGCACGCATATAAATTGCAAAAATCCATTTTCACAATCCCTCAGTGTGCGTGTTCGGGTATATGTATGTATGTATGCAGATGTGTGTGTGTGTGTGTGCGCGCACGTGTGTGTGTGTGTGTGTGTGAGAGAGAGATAGATTGTGTGTGTGCGCGCGCGCGCGTGTTTGTGCGGTGGTTTGTTTTTTTTGTTGTTTTTTTTTGTTTGTTTTTTTTCGGGGGTGGGGGGTGGAAGATTCACCGAACTCAAATATTCCTTTTGATGATTCCAGATAAAGTGTACTTCACCACACTGAAGCCTTCCTCTGGCAAAGCCGCCATAGCCCGCAACAACTACGACGACAGAGGCGCTTACTGGGAGGGCAGAGAGTCCAAGGGTTCCGTAGACGCTGTGGTCAAGGTGAAGCTACCAGCCAGCAAGCTGCAGAAAGCGTCGGACCCTCTGGGACGAAATATCTACACCCACAATGGTCCTGTCAAACTTCCCGGCAGCAAGAAAAAGTGACTGTCCTGGCCACCGGACCTCAGTCCTTTCATCCCTTCCCGTCAGACTGTTATTGTTGACCATTGACTGTTAATGTTGACCATTGATTGTACGTTTTGATCATTGGCTGTTGTAGTGTTGACCGTTGATTGTCAGTGTGGACCAGCCGCTTTGTTCCCACAGGTCACCAAGCTTTAGGGCACCCCTTCGTCACTCCTGATTATGCAGTGGTGTTAGTCTGTGTGTGCTAAATATTTGAATTCAGTTTTGTCTCTGTGGTGAATTCAGTGTGTCTATGTGTGGCAAAGCAAAAGCTTAAAATAAATATGTCTTTCTTTTTTTTCTAATCTGAACCCCGAAAATGAAGAATGACAAGAACGAGAACTCGTAGAAAGCTTGGAATCAGAACAAACTTTACTTTCAATTTTTACATCTTATATAATATCACCCCACACCCCACCCCCACCCCCACCCCCCGCCCCCACCCAACCCCCCCAAAAAAGGAAAAAAAACTGTCGGCATGATGAATAAATCAAACGATAGACATATCTATTTTCTACAAGAACCTGCCTTCCTGTTTCCGTGGCAAAGTAATCTTATTCATGGAGAAGAAACATTATGCAATAAAGAACTGTATCATGCCCCATCACCATTTTAATTAGCATAGAGTCACTTATCACTCGTGCATAAGTATGGCCGGGAAGTTATATACACTTTACCACGAAGGCTTTCTGCAGTGTTCTGATTTCTTGGGGAGGGGGTTCTTCAGAGCCACCTTTTGTGCGTTCTTTTTGTATGTCTGCTTGCGAAAGACTATATTCGTGAAACAAACTCTTCCTGTGCTTATTGTGTTGCTACGATCCGTTTCAAATCGTTGCTGGTATGATGTTTAGTAGAGTGCAGTATCTAGTTTCTTTATCCAGTATCCTAGATGTGTGTCAGGTTGTGTTGGGTAAATACTTGATTTCTCTTTCTTTTCTCTGGTATTACTTCCTTTCCAAAAGTGTCTGAAAGTATTTTGGTGTTCTTTTCACCTGTTCCCCATTGCCTGACTTGAGTAATGTGTCGGTGAATGCTGGACACAAACCATTACTCCCCTTTTCTTGTATAGGTACCCGAGCTGTCTTGTCAAGGCATGTGTGTCGCCTTATTAAGGCATGTGTATCCGGTTTTCTCTTCATTGACATGGGTTCAGCATAATTCCCTGGCGTTTTTCTAACACCGCTTTGTCATTTCAGTGCGGGTGGATGGGGAGGTAGGGGGCTGGGGGGTGGGGTGGGGGGGGGCTGTGTTTGATTTCTGAGAATTAAAATGGCTTCTTATTTCATTTTGTTTGGCTTTTTCTCAGCAGTGGTTGACAAGGAAATGATCTCTTCGCAGGAAGGGCGCCTCTCTCTCTCTCTCTCTCTCTCTCTCTCTCTCTCTCTCTCTCTCTCTCCTTCACGATACACACACACACTTACTCTGTCTGTTTGGTCTGCTTGTCTGTCTGTCTGTCTATTACTCTCTGCCTCTCTCTCGAACTTTCTCCCCCCCCCCCTCTCTCCCTCTCTCTCTCCCTCTCTCTCACTACCTGTCCCACTCTCAGTCTTTTTGCCTGTCTCTCTCTCTGTCTCTTTGACACTCTCCCTCTCCCCCCCTCTCTCTCTCTCTCTCTATCTCTCTCTCTCTCTGTCTCAGTCTCTCTATCGTTACACCGGAACTGTCGCGAACAATGGGAATTCCCATGGACAAATGTGGAAACACGTCAAACTGAAACACACACACACACACACACACACACACACACACACAAGCACACACACACACACACACACACACACACACACACACACACACACACACACACACACACACACACACACACACACACACACACACTCACTCACTCACTCACTCACACGCACGCACACGCGTGCACATACATACACTCACACGCATGCATACACGCTCACAAGAACGCAAACACGCGCACGAATATGCACACACGCGCATACACATGTGCACACACACACACACACACACACAAACACACATATATATATATATATATATATATATATATATATATATATGTGTGTGTGTGTGTGTGTGTGTGTGTGTAGTTCATATACATACATACACGCACACGCGCGCGCACACACACACACAAACACACATATACACACACACACGCACGCATGCACGCACTCACACACATACATTCACTTAAATGTGAGAGAGAGAGAGAGAGGGGGGGGGGGGGCGTTCGTCTTATCACGAAGTCAGTTCATGAAGACGGAATTTCCACAAGTAAATATAGAAACACGTCAACTGAAATTAACACTGACACTCTAGTCTTGAGAACCTGCCCAATGTTTCTGATTGCTTCTGGCGATGTCCATTTCTTCTTCTTCTTCTTCTTCTTCTTCTTCTTCTTCTTCTTCTTCTTCTTCTTCTTCTCCTTCTTCTTCTTCTTCGTTCATGGGCAGTTACTACTACATTCACTCATATGAACGAATGGAGATGTTCTTGTTACCATAACACACCGAACGTTGAAACGGATTAAGGAACTTTAACGTGCGTAGTTGATCTTATGCATGCCTGTACACGTACACACGAAGGCGGTTTAGGCACTTGCAGATCTGCTCATCCATTGACGTGAGAGATCGGGAAATTCTACAACCTTAACTCTCTCCATACGAACGGCGAAAGAGACGACGTTAACAGCGTTTCACCCCAATTACCATCATCAAAATATTGCAAGCGGAAGGCTCTTGTACTGAAGAGGTGAATGTTGACAAAGAATACCACAATTCTGACGACGGAAGCTAAAGGTTGGGTCATTCAGACACCCACTGGACATCCGAGGGGTCTGTGTAGAGGAGAAGAGAGGGCTGGCCGTACTGAGTGAGTTAAAACAATAAGCTCTGATTTGAATCCAGGACCTTTGGATTGAAAGTCCAACACTTGAACCGATTGGATGTTGCACCCGTCCGATGTATGTTTGAATGTTACTGTGCTGTAAAATATATCAGTGTTGATTATTGATCGCCAACAACCACCACGAGGAAACTCGAAACTGGAGAACTCTTTTTTTTTTTTTTTCTTTTTTTTTTTTTTTTTTTTGCGAGGGGGGCTCGCATTCCATTGCTGCCGGGCTCTTGAAATCCCGACATCGTCATTGATAGCATCATCTCTGTTCATCATTCCCGGTGTTGATTGCTTGATTGGGGTTGTGTGTGTGTGTGTGTGTGTGTGTGTGTGTGTGTGTGTGTGTGTGTGTGTGTGTGTGTCTGTGTGTGTGTGTGTCTGTGAGAGAGAGAGAGAGAGAGAGAGAGAGAGAGTACGTGCGCCTGTGCGTGAGTATGCGTCTCAATGTATGTATACATGAATGCATGTGTGTGTGTGTGTGTGTGTGTGCGTGTGTGTTTTCTTTCAACCCTATTTTTAACTCCCTCTCAGTGACGTTACTCTCCCCCAAATACAGCTGATCCTGTTCCAGTATCAGCAGTCTGAGGTCACTATTAGGTCAGCCACCAGAGTAGACCCTGCACTGCCGCTGAATCACTTCAGTCGTCTTAGCCCCACAATGCGCACGATGTTTGCTGTGCCAGCAAAAGCCACTCTCTCTCTTTTTGTATGGAGATTGTCACCAGTACCACCCTCCTACTGTCACGACACTTCCCATGACCCCCACCCCACCCCATCCCCCACCCCCACCCTCGGAAACTGACTCGTACTGACCAGTTGCAGGAAAGTGAAAAGTGGAGGACATGAGCCACACCATTTTAATTCTGATTTTTAGCTTTAGATCCTGATGATCAGGAAAGACGGTGGGGATTTTCCATCACGTTTTAGCCATCCAAGCTCCGAAAGTGGTTGTGAACACTACTAGAGGCTAATTCTCGTAAACTCCGTGGTGTTTAGCCTACATTTCTGAGAAACCACCTTGATTTCTCTCTCTCTCTCTCTCTCTCTCGCTCGCTCTCTCGCTCGTTCTCTGTCTGTATGTCTTATCCACCTATCTATCTACTTACATGTCTGTTCTTGTACCTGCCTCTCTGCTTATCGATCAATCCAGTGATTAGGGTAGGTAGGCTTTCATTGCCTCATGAAATCAGCGGAGTTGCATTTCTGAGAAACAAACTGCCGAAAGTGGAACTTAGGGTTTCCTCATATTCCATGAGTGAGGTGGGATAGGATGTGGGAGGTAGGAAGGTGGGGGATACGTGGGTGTAGCTCAACACATGACACTTCGTCACAGTCTGTTCTAGTCATTCTATCAGCCAGCGACCCTGACGTGTTCACATAAGTCACCTCCAACCAGCCGTCGAGCACAAAGAAGCACTGGGCTGACACAAAGGACACAACGTTGAACTGGAAGGAAGCAAACATTTCTTTGCTCAGAACTATCGTCAGTTTTCACTGAGAAAAGGACAACGAAAACAATCACGGTGAGATCATTTAATCAAGTGATGATTTTTAATTGGTATGAATGTCGCTGGCTGCTCTCTCTCTCTCTCTCTCTCTCTCTCTATATATATATATATATATATATATATATAGGTGGCGCTTCGCGAGGGGGCGACACGCAGGTGTTTGTGCTCTGTGCTTCATCCTTGTTTTTGCTGTCCTCGCCCTGTCTTTGTGCTTTTATATTGTTTCAAAGTGGTGTGCAAGGTGTTAAAGATGAAGAGTGTGACAATTGTGAGACTGTTTGTGGTGGTGCTGGCTGTATTCCGGACTAGTGTTTGTGGTGTGGTTCAAATGGCGAACAGCGAGGAGGTATAGGCGCCTTACACTATGACCGGGATTTCCTTCTCAGTTTACGGCCAGTGCGCGACCCATCCGCTTTTACTGAGCAACTGTTTCCTCGTGATCTCATTTGTGATGATGAAGAGAATGAAAGAGAAGGTGAGAGAAAGAAAGCACGAAAGAGAGGAAAGAGAGGAGGCGTGAAGAGAAGACAGAAAAAAATAGTACTAAGCCCCCACTGCCATCTATGATTTTATCCAATGTCAGATCTCTTAACCCAAACGGCAAAAACTGTAATTTAAATGAAGTACGAGCAAACTGTTGATTTTTAAATGATTTTAGGAACTTGTGTGTGCTTTGTTTTACCGAAACCTGGTTTAGTGAGAAAGTGTCGAATGAATGTGTTGCGATCGATGGTTTTAACACTCCGTACAGAATGGACAGAGACTGCAAGAAAGTGGGGAAGAAAATGGGTGGTGGCGTGTGCCTGTATGTCAATGAGAAGTGGTGTGACAGTACGAATGTGTGTGTGAAAAAGCAACTGTGAACACAGGAACTTGAACTCATATCAGTGTCGCTGAGGCCTCGATATCTGCCACGTGAGTTCGGCCGCATTTTTCTGACTGTTGTGTATGCCCCAGTCTTTGACCAGGCATCTGCTGCACGCGCAAGAAGGACGATCACAGGTGTTGTTCGCGACCTTCAACTCATCTCTGCCGACGCGCCGTGTTTTATTGTTGGAGATTTTAATCACTGTGATTTAAAGAAAGCCTTACCTTCTTTTAAACAATATGTTACCTGCCGGACCAGACTGGACAAGACAATCGATCTGTGTTATGGGAACATTCCTAATGCCTACAAATCTGTTCCCCTAGCACCAGTGGGTGTATCTGATCATGATGTTGTTCATTTAATCCCATCCTACAGACCAAAGATACAGACAGAGCCGATTGTGAAAAAGAGTGTGAAAGTTTGGACGTCAGAGAGTGTGGATGAACTGAGAGGATTTTTTGATTGTACTGACTGGAGTGTGTTGACTGACCCGTGAGAATGTTCATGAAGCAGCTGATGTTGTTACATCTTATGTCAGTTTCTGTGAAGACATGATAATTCCGACAAAAATAATTAAACTTTTCCCCAACAACAAACCATGGATCTCAAAGTCTCTCAAAACCATTTTAAACGAAAAAAAGGTAGCATTTCAGTCAGGGAACAAGAAGGATAGGAAACTGATACAAAAGAAGCTTAGAGGGGAATTACGAAGGGGACAGAGGGAATTCAAGTCAAAAGTAGAGCAACAGTTTCAGACAGGAAAAATGGCAGATGCATCGGATGGGTTAAAAACTATCACTGGAGAAACGAAAAGGAAAACAGTAGCTTGTCAAATGAAAAAAAAGGGATGAACAGCTTGATTTTTCAAACAAACTTAATGATTTCTACTGTCGCTTTGAAAGGAATGATCTGGGAAGGGAACTGGATAGCGCTATCTCACAGTTGCAGGAAAAGATCAAAGATAGGAACACAGGTGAGGACTTTGAGATCGATGCAAAAGTTGTTGAATTTTTATTTTTAAAACTGAATGTCACGAAGGCAATTGGCCCCAATAATATCTGCGGAAGATTACTGAAAACATGTGCTTCCCAGTTGTGTGATGTGTTCTGTAAAATTTTCAACTGGTCTCTGAAGGACTGCTCTGTCTCCAGCATCTGGAAAAACTCCACTATCTGTCCTATCCCTAAGAAAAAGAACCTAACAGCACTAAATGATTACCGTCCTGTTGCCCTGACTTCAATAGTGATGAAATGCTTTGAAAAAATTGTTGTCCGCCATCTTCATTCTTTCACTGAACAGCAGCTTGACTCTCTTCAGTTTGCTTATAAACCACACAGAAGTACTGACGATGCTATCCTAACTCTCCTTCATAATGCTTTCCTTCATTTGAATAACACGGGATCTTTTGTTCATATCCTTTTTGTTGACTTCTCTTCTGCTTTTAACACAATACAACCTCATCTCCTTGCCCTCAAACTGCTAGGCTTGGATGTTGATCCGAAGCTTACTCTTTGGATAGTAAGTTTTCTTCTCAATAGAACTCAGTCCGTCCGCTTTCATTCTGCCCACTCTTCTCTAAACTCTACTTCTACTGGTGCACCCCAAGGTACAGTGCTGTCCCCTGTTCTATTTACACTGTACACAAGTGACTGCAGAGGCACGGAGGAAACTCCTGTCATAAAATATTCTGATGATTCAGCTATTGAAGATCTGTCCAACTCTGATGCTATTTATTTCAGTGAAATTAAAAAGTTCTGTTGTTGGTGTGAGGAAAACTATCTGGATCTCAACGTATTGAAAAAAGAAATGTTAATAGATTTTCGGAAAGACCCCTTGCCTGTAGCTAACCTTGTTATTGCTGGTGAAACAGTGGAGAGGGTCAATGAATATAGATATTTAGGGACCATCTTAGACAATAAGCTGACTTTTGACAGAAATGTTGATTCCATTCATAAGAAATGTCAATTTATATTTTTTTGTTTACAGAAGCTTAGAAATGTTGGTATAAATTCAACTATTCTTCAAAGTTATTATCGATGTTGTATCGAGTCCGTGCTCACAGTTTATAGATGTTACATTCGTAAATATTTTTTTTTATATAATTTATCTGTATTTTGTTTTCTGTGTAGTGTCCAAACCTTGGAGACGAACGACTGAAAAAAAGGCAAATTACCAGTCACATGTATTTTTAAGCTAATGATAAGGTGCCAAAGTATCGCAAATCTCTTATTAGTTTATGTTGTTTCAATTTTTTGTTTGTTTGTTTGTTGTTGTTGTTGTTATTTTGTTTGTTTGTTTGTTTTTGTTTTTTTCTGTTTCATTTCAACTATTTGCACCATTTTGTTCTGATTTGTACCTTCTGTCACCAAAGCTTTTCAGCTAATGACATTAAACATTTCAGTGTTCAGTGTTCAGTGTTCTCTATTTCTCTCTCTCTCCCTCTCTCTCTCTCTCTCTCTCTCTCTCTCTCTCCTCTCTCCCTCTCTCTCTTCTTTCCTCTTTTTTTTTTTTCTTTTTTCTTCTTTTCAAGTCCAGTCAATAGATGAGGGTATTGTTTTGGCGTGTCTTTTATATACACAGATTATCTAACTCTAAAATCTTTGCAGATGACCGAACTACTACCACTACACGGACGAAAAAGGCCTGAATGGCATCTTGGAGAGCGGAGTAATCAAGCAGAGCACCAAGCTGGATGGCGGTGATGACGTTCGTTACGGCAGAGGTACGGTGTTGTGTTATGCTGTGCTGTATTGTTTTACCTTACTTAACATTGAAACCCACTGACACAGAGAGAGAGAGAGAGAGAGAGAGAGAGAGAGAGAGAGAGAGAGAGAGTACTCAGAACTGAGTACTTTTGTTTTAATGAAAGGCAACCGTCCTGTATAATTATGGTTGCACATGTTGTACAAACACACATGTGATAACCACACCTTAAGGAGGATGAACAACAAAATCTAGGAAGAATTAACTGATTATGTAATCAAACTAAATAGCAAGCTTATATATATATATATATATATATATATATATATATATATATATATATATATATATATATATATATATATATATATATTACAGGTAGGCATGAAAACAGGAAAAACAAGGCAGACTGAGAAACGCACTTCCCTCTCTTCCACGATTATAAGCCTATGTTTTGCTGGGCTGAATTACACATGACTTCTTTATGGCAGCGACATTCTCCTTTGTGATAATACACTGTCTCCTTGTCGGACACGCTAAGTAGGTCACTGAATGCCAATGGAATACATACGCTTTTCTACCACTCTGTGCTCTTTCGGACACTACGATCAGCTTCGGATACACTCTGTTTACGCATACCCTGATTCAAACTCTCGACTGTTGGCCGCCGTTCTTTCTCTGTCTCTGGACCTTGCAATTGGAATGAACTTCCTCTTTCGCTTCGTCAAGTCTCCACACTCAGTTCTTTCAAGTCTCGCCTCAAAACCCACCTCTTCCCAAAATAGCCTCCCTACCCTGCCTCTTCCTTGTCTTCAGTTTCTCCAGTTTTAGAGTTATGCATACGTGTGAATGACTGGTGCGAAAGAGCTTTGATTTGTCTATGCACTAGATTCAGCGCTATATAAATACAATTATTATTATTATTATTATTACAAAACTAAAAACACCTGTCTTCCGAAATCTCTGTGTGGCGTCAGGCTTCTTCTTCTGCTTTTCTTCTTCTTCTTGGGGGCTTATAGTCTTACCAAGCACAGCGTCTGTGAGGTCTAGCGTTAGAAAACAGACTAAAATGGGTCATTTTGTCTTCATTTTTAAACAACAGATATAAAAACCGATCTACACCTTGCCCAACGCCTCATTTACATGATTTAGTTGCCTGGTTGCAAAGGCGACGTTCACAATCGGAACAGCTTGAACTGAAGGTGTTTCTGAGAAACGGGCTGACTTTATTTAGCATGTCGATTCATACTCCAGCCCTCACGCTAGCCTCGTCACGCAGGTAAAACATCGTGTTGTGGCGACACGACGCAGAGTTACCGCTCGCGGTGTGTGTGTGTATGAGAGAGAGACAGAGAGAGACAGAGAGAGAGAATAGAATCAGAATCAGAATTTTATTCAGTAAGACCAAAGCCCCGTTTGAAGGGGTTGTGAACTATAGTAAGTACACCATAT
>NC_134876.1:48575814-48585814 GCF_041734735.1 Babylonia areolata | reverse complement strand
ACGCTCATTAAGGCAAGCAAGAATGGTGACTGTGATGACTGGATTGAAGATGATGACGACGAGCAAGACGATAGCGACTACGGTAGCGGCAATGAAAAAGAAGCAGATGGCGATGATGGAGCTGAAGTTGTTGATGAGGATGACGTCAAGCGAGATGGCAGCGACGAGTCTGATGATTTTGATATGGCAAGTGATGAGAATGACAAAGTGTGATTCCCATAGCGGTGATTTCGACGACAAGGAGAATGGTTTTAGTGGTTATTGTGACAATTTGTTCTTGCTCCCCCCCCCCCCCTCCATCCCCCCCCCCCCCCCCCCTCCGCCCCCTTTATACCCGTTGTCCGCTGACATTGATCTTAGTTTTGTTGTTGTTTTTTTGCGTCCTTGCTGGTTGTCCTTTATTGATGTTTTGTCCATGGTGTTCACCAGTTCTGCCAGTTCTTCCTCACTGCCTGTCAGCCCTTCAGTATCAGAAAATCGCGGAAACGTGAGATGGCACGTACTCCGATGCTGATTGTGCGAGAGTGTGAATAGAATTACCAGAAGTAAAAGATTGACCTCATGATAATGTAAACATGATAGAAACATAATTTGGAATTTAACAGATTATAACTCAAGAATTATGAATAAACAGAAGAAACAGGTTCAGCTATACGGCTGGATAGTCACATGTTCGTATTGACACTGATTGACTGATATGCATGAGTAGTCTGGAACATAATATATTGATTTATGACGTTTGGATATGGATGAATTAATGATTGTTTGAGTTTTTTTTTTTTAATCTGTTTATTTCTGTTGCTTGTTGTTGCCCCTTATCATTTTTCATTTACTTTTCTTGTCTTCGCTTTTATAAGCTGCATTACCCCCCTTGGCATAGAGATAAAATGCCATTTGCTAACAAGAAATTGTCATAATCTCTCTCTCTCTCTCTCTCTCTCTCTCTCTCTCTCTCTCTCTATCTATCTATCTATCTATCTATCTATCTGTGAAGTATAATAATGTACTGAATAAGATATAGACAATATCTGAAGCAAGATATGAGTGAGGCAAAATGGACAAACTGTGCTCTTTTTTTAAGCTGAATATCCCCTTGGCATCAAAAATGTAATACGCCATTTGCCAACAAGAAATGTCATACTGTGTGTGTGTGTGTGTGTGTGTGTGTGTGTGTGTGTGTGTGTGTGTGTGTGTGTGAAATATATGAGTGTACTGAACAGGATAAAGACAAAATCTGCGGCAAGATAGGAGTGAGGCAGAATGGACAAACTGTGCTTTACGAACAACGAGTAACACAAAAATGAAACATGATTTCAAGTGAATGCAGGCATGGACTCAACTAATACTGTCAACGTTTGCCTTCTGGAAGACACTAAACATCGTCTCACAATCGAAACTCTTATAACTAAAATAAATATTATTTCTGTATCAAATAAGTTGCTAAACGAATTATTTTACCCCCATTTTGATGTCGCGTGGCAAGTGTTTATGCTTAATGTTATGTATCTAAATTGTGTGTGCGCGCGCGCGCGTGTGTGTGTGTGTGTGCCAACTTTATACTGAAATAGCATTTTTTCCGTTTTGTTATTTTCAAATTTGGTATTGGTTTTATATTGAACTTACCATAATACTTTCTTTTCGTCCAAGAGAGGCTAATGTGCATGCGTTTGTACATACCGGTGTGCGTGCGAGTGTGCGCTTATACATATGCATCTTTGTAGGTATAATTATTTTAGCATGTGCGTGTTTTGGGGTTTCTTTTTTTTTTTTTTTTTTTTCTTTTTCTTTTTTTTTTAGATAATGAAATGCCGACCTTTTCCGGGTTTAGTCTGACTTTGCTTTGTGTTTTTATGTTGTATGCTACATTTCACTGTTCTGTTTGTGATATGTGCGTATCACAGACCTTATCAGTCTGAATTTCAATGACATGATAAAGACATGATTCTGATTCTTTTCCCTTTTCCTCCCTACTCACTCTTGTTTCTCGTTTTGTTGTTTTATGTTTTTGTCGTAGTTTTCTCTCTTTCTCACTCTGTCTCTCACTCTCTCGTATCTCTTTGCACCCGTCTCCTACTCTCTTTGAAGTTAGGACCCTTTCGACGAATGAAAACTTTGTTAATATTATGAATGTTCGTCTGTTTGTAGAAACACCCCTCTGTCTCTTATCTTTTTTTTTCCCTTTCATTTTTGTGCATGTTGAATTAATTTATTCTGTAGCCCTTGACGGCGTTGTTTGTTGTTTTTCCTTCATGCCATACCTTCTTCCTGTGCCTTTTTATCTGTCTTCTATCGTCTGTATGTCTACGTGTATGCCTGGCTGGCTGTTCCTCTCAGACTAGTTGTCCATTGTGCTTACTGTGTCTCTATCCCCCAACAACGTCATTGTATTACGCGTGCGTTTTCCGATTTTAGGGTTTATTGTTGTTCTCCTTCTTTTTTTCTTCTTATGATCAGTAGTAGTAGAAGTAGTAGTAGTAACAGTAGTACTTACAAGCTTGTGCTTTTATCATATAGTATGTAGTGTGGACCTAGGAATGGATAACAAAAAATAGCACATCAGTGTTATCCTCGAAAATAAATGATTTTCCCATTTATTGTTGTTTTTGGTTTTTCTGTGTGTGTGTGTGTGTGTGTGTGTGTGTGTGTGTATGTGTGTGTTTCCTTTTGTATTTAAACAGATGTGGGTCAATTCTCAAGCTTTGAGGCATCCTTGAAACTCTCTCTCTCTCTCTCTCTCTCTCTCTCTCTCTCTCTCTCTCTCTCTCCCTCTCTCTCTCTCCCTCTCTCTCTCTCTATTACACACACAAATAAGCACGCCGATCCGAAATAAAACTTATATAGTATTAAAAAACAAAAGTATCAAAGTAAAGAAATATGACATTAAGAGAAAAATAAAAACCGAAAAGCCTTCATTTATCCCATCACGTGCATAATTTAGAAAATCCTTGCCTTGCATCACAGATTTCGGAAATTGGCCGATTTCCGATGGGTCGCCCAGCTGAAATGTTAATTGCCTGCATTCCATTAAACAGTAGTCGTTGAACTGTACTAAGCTTCAAAGATTCGATTGGTGCTTGGCTGTTTTATTTCTGTGATATCTACTGGAAATTAAGGATATGCAGAATTATTTTTTAACAGTGCTACCGGTTTATAAGTACCAGTATCAGTAGCTCAAGGAGGCGTCACTGCGTTCGGACAAATCCATATACGCTACACCACATCTGCCAAGCAGATGCCTGACCAGCAGCGTAACCCAACGCGCTTAGTCAGGCCTTCAGAAAATAATAATAAGAAGAAGAACAACAATAATAATAAATAAATAAATAAATAATATGATAATAATGATAACAATAACAACAAAAATAATAATAATAAATGAAAATAAATTAAAAAGACAATAATGATGATAAGTAAGCAAATAAATGTAAAGCATGCAGACACACATTCACACATACACCTGCATAACAGATATGCAACAAACATGCAGTTTCACAGATATGAAAGCACAAACATATACACATAAACGTACACGAGCCCCGACACACACACGCACACACACATGCGCGCGAGCACGCAAATTACCCTGCACCCCCACCCCCACCCCCCCTCCCCCTCCTCCACACACTCATTTCTAGTCTACGTATCGCAGCTTCCACGACACACAGTACAGACATGCATACACACACACACATACCTCACCCTCCACACACACACACACACACACACACACACACACACACACACACAGACGTACACGCAAGTGCACAGAGCTCTCCTGACACATGTCTACACTTACACACTCGCGCACGCACACACGCACACAAACACACAGACATACACACACATACATGCACGCACAAAGGTTGCCACTGATTGGCCCCAAGAGGGGTGGGAAAAGATCTTTGATCGTCTAGCATGTTGGTCAGTCTATTGTATTTGGAAAAGCCCACAGAGACTGTTCCGTTTTGATGAAATCTGCGCAATGTTGGTTTGGAAATGATGCCGATATTCGTTTGATATGCAAAAGTATGTATTTGGAAAAGCACACAGATATTCGTTTGATATGCAAAGCATCGTGCTCTACCTTTCATGCTAGACTTACTGCCGCTCCCTCTCTCTACCTTTATTTCTTTGAGGCGATCGATGGTGTGATGGCCTTGTACCTGTTCTTTTTGGTATTCTTTGACTTTTCTGAGGATTTCCGATTTTCCTAGATGTAGGCCGCTCGTTGTTGTTGCGTTACCAGCAAGCCTGTCAGTCCGCTCATTTCCCTTAACACATGCATGTCCCGGGCAGTATGACCATGTAAGTTTTTTTTAATCTGAAAGTTGCGCATTGCCTCACGCCACTCTGGGCTTGCCATTCCACTTTCTATTTTCTGTATGAGGTTCATTGAGTCCGTTAGAATCATGGCATGTTGGTTTCCAGGCATATGGATAGATGATAGCCACTGGAGAGCATGTGTCACAGCTTCAACTTCCATCGTTACGCTGGAGCTTGTGACTTTGTAGGCATCATTCTCTTCCCTAATTGTTTTTCCATTTTGTTTCGCAGTGAATCCCCAAACGGACTGGCCTTTGGTGACTGAGCGATCTGTGTATATGATGATGTCTTCTTCTTTACTGTTTTCCTCTATGAGTAGCTAGCTTCACTTCTGCATCAGTTTTGCCCTCTGGCCATTCCCGACAATGTCTTCCTAGAGTGGGTGAAATGGCTGTGTTGAATTGATGATTGAGGTTTTCGGGGTTTTCCGCCGGTTTATAATCGAAGGGGAACAACAATTTCCACGACGACGACTGCACATGTACGAATTATGAAGTTACTTACTTCCCTTGCATGTAAATACTCGTGAGCTTTGACTGATCTTCCAAGTTATCCATTCATTTGCCAACGACCCCAACATAAATAGAACTTCTTTTGATGGTGAACTTCATACACTATATAAGTGTCAATGTATACGGAAATACAATAGATATACACGAAGTGAAGATGCGCGCAAAATTTTTCAGAGGTTAATCAAAATGACAGAAGAAGACGAATGGGAAAAGAAAAAAAAAAGAGTTGAAAGAAGAGAAGTCCACTGGAAAGGCATTTTGCAGCCAAGAGTGAAGGGAGAAAAGAGACAGAAACAAAGAGAGCAACAGAAAAGAGGGCATTTCCAGAACAGAATTTCCAGATGGCGGGGATGCCATTTATACTGAAAGACCCCTGCAATCTTACGGGATGAAGGAAGGTAAAACAGCAAATGAAAAACAAATAACATAATGATCATAAAAAGAGGGGGGGGGGGGGGGGGGTATTGAAGACAAAAGCAAAAGGAACAGTTCTGGTTACATAACTAAAGTTTATAGTGATAGTAATATCAAAATAGTTATAGGTATTCAATATACATAGTTTTTATTTGTTTGGTCTTTTTTACTTTCTTCTTCTTTTTTTTCAGATCTGAGTTACACTGGATAAAGAATAATTACATTCATAAACATTCACATGCGAGAATCACACCACCATAGTGCATTAGTGGGTGAGTAAGAAGGTGTGTGGGTGGGTGTTTTGCGTGTGTTTGTATGTGTGTGCATGTGTGAATGAGTGCGTTCGTGTGTGTGTGTGTGTGTGTGCGCGTATATGCGTGCGTTAGTACATGCATGTGCGTGCGTGCGCGTGTCTATTAAGTGACGCAGAGCATTCCCCAATGTGTGATGACCTCAGCGTGCAATGTTTGTTCCAGTCATGTCACACAGTCCCCATGACGACGACCATGACTGTCCTGTATGTCATGACGCACTGCACTACACGAATGTCAGTGACGTGGAGGTGTCAAGGATGTGCAGGGGTCAACAACGTGGATGTCAAGGAAGTGGGTGTCAACGGCGTGAGTGTCAAGGAAGTGGGTGTCAGTGGCTTGGGTGCCAAGGGCTCAGGTGCCAATACCTAGGGGGCCGGGGGGGGGTCAAGGACGTGGGTCTCAAGGTCGTGCAGATGTCAAGGACATGGGCGTCTAGGCCGTGGGTATCAAGGACATTGATGTCATGGATGTGCATGTGTCAAAGGATGTGCACGTGTCAGGGACGTGCATGTGTCAAGAACATCGGTGTCAAGGACGTGGGTGTCAAGGACAAAGGTGTCAGGGCTTGTGTGTCAAGAGCATGGGTGTCGAGGACGAGCAGGACTGGTGTCCACGGCAGAACGTCAGGACAGTTGATCAATCATCCACGGCATCACCATCAAACCCATAAAAGTCGCCTTGCTGGATCATTTCGTTCACTCTGGCCAGGAGGAACTGTCTGTCTCGTGCCTCCTGAGGACGCAAACAACATTTTCAGTTTTCGGTTTCAAGAAGGTGTTAAAACTGTGTGAACCTGACGACCCCGTATACGCTACACCGTATCTGCTGCACAGAAGTTAATAAGAAAAGGTAAAGGTGTCTGATCTTTGCATGAAACCAACGCCGCGCCAGTCAGGCCTTGACAGCGTGCCTTGAAAAAGAAAGTTTGCTTCTGTTGCACGTTTCTAATTAAACTACGTTTACACGGGATGCAACTAACTTGCAACCAAATTCAAATTTTGGTTGCAAGGCTGGTACATGCGACTGGACGGTCTCCGCAGGATGCAACCGGCGGCGACTTACGTGCAACTAACTAGGCTCCTCCCCGTTCTCCGCCGGTTGCAACACAGACGAGAAACCACGCTGCGAGCGTCTGCCAAGCCAGACAGAAAAATCCGTGACACGCGTGCCGCTTGCGTCATCAATTTCCTGTTGGAAACCGGCTGAGACGAGCGGCAAGCTGTGGCAACCGGCGGCGACTGTTTTTTTCGCAGTTTAGTTGCAAGACCCTCAAAAAATTATCGGTCTTGGAGTGGAAATAAAATGAGCCTTGCGACCAAACATGCAACCAAAAATCGGGAAAATCCGTTGGTTTCTGAGACCGGCAGCGACGGGCCACAACCGGGGGCAACCAGTCTCCACCAGTCTCCGCCGGTTTCAAAGAGTTAGTCGCAAATTGGTTGCAAGTCAGTTGCATCCCGTGTAAACGAAGCTATAGACTTGTCAGTTGCTTTGCAAGCTGCACGCAGACTGAGAACTTACCCGATACAAGACAACAAGGGACAATAAACTAGTCCCGTCACTCTCCCTCACTCACATCTTTTGATATTTTATTTTCCTCTTGACTGCTGCTGCACGAAGAGCATATTCGTCACTGAACCACTTACTGAGTTTAAGACAGAGCATACAGCACAGAAGAGACAGCCAAAATTCTATGTTTGGACTTCGACCTGTAGGAATTGCATTGGTTCAGCAAAATCAATGACATCATTGACAAAGAACACAGTGACTGTATTCGAAATTCATGTTACACTGATCACATTTTGACACGATTCAGCAGTCAAGGAGTTAAACAACATCTTTAAAACAAAAACAAAAACAAAAAAAAAGCAGTCTGTACATTATAAAAGCACTCTAATCCATACGCTGGATCAACATCTTCTGGGTCCTATTTCTTCCTTGCGCGTGTACGCAAGTAAGGTGTGTGTGTGTGTGTGTGTGTGTGTGTGTGTGTGTGTGTGTGTGTGTAAGTGACATCAGGGAAACAGCAGCATGTCGATAAAAACAGCAACAACGCAAACACACTATTACCATCTTACTTTTACCTACTACCACTTACCGATGCAATTAAAATGAAGATGCTGATGCTCACGATTATGAATATGAAGATAATGACAATCTTCACGGTTACAGCCCTAAAATGCACATAGTCGCTTACACAAACCCGTTACACACGTAATATAATGTGTAGCTGTTGAGTTTGGGGCCTTTTTTTTCACTTCCTTTGCTACTTTCAGGTTACATGGCGAAATATAGACGGTTTGTATACAGGACTACTGAGCGGCAAGGCAATTACACATGATACCAACCCCTTTCAGCTGATGGCGCAGAATCTTCTCCATTGTCTTGTACGCCTTTCCTACTGCCCAGTAGTGGTAAATCAGCAAGCTGAAAGAAACGCATTGAAATTAATCACAGTCGGAACAATTAAAAGAAGAGAAAAAAAAAAAAAGAGAAAAAAAAATTTTTTTCGAGATTCCTGTGAAATCATCATGACGCATATTTTTGGTCATAACGTGTACAAGCAACAACATTTCTGCAACGCTTAGGTTAACAATTTGTGTACCCACCTAAATACTTTGTGATCCGACTTTATTCTCTCTCTCTCTCTCTCTCTCTCTCTCTCTCTCCATATATATATATATATATATATATATATATGTGTGTGTGTGTGTGTGTGTGTGTGTGTGTGTGTGTGTGTGTGTGTGTGTGTGTGTGTGTGTTTCTTTTTATCACAGCAGATTTCTCTGTGTGAAATTCGGGCTGCTCTCCCCAAGGAGAGCGCGTCGCTACACTGCAGCACCACCCATTTTGTTTTGTATTTTTTCCTGCGTGCAGTTTTTTTTTTTTTGTTGTTTTGTTTTTCCTATCGAAGTGGATTTTTCTACAGAATTTTGCCAGGAAGAACCCTTTTGTTGCCCTGGGTTCCTTTACGTGCGCTAAGTGCATGCTGCACACGGGACCTCGGTTTATCGTCTAATCCGAATGACTAGCGTCCAGGCCACCACTCAAGGTCTACTGAAGGGGGTGAAAATATCGGCGGCTGAGCCGTTATTCGAACCCGCGCGCTCAGATTCTCTCGCTTCCTAGGCGGACGAGTTACATCTACGCCATCACTCAACTACATACATATATTTGATTGGTACCTTTAGTCAGAAGCCTGGGCCTAAATCTGAAAAAGAAAAAAACGTATTTCCGCGTGTGTGTGTGTGTGTGTGTGTGTGTGTGTGTGTTTTTCCACGCTGTTAGTTTCACCCTGGCTTCAGTACCGTGGCAAGGGCTATTCAAAATAATGGGTTTACAAAGGGTCCATCTGAATCAAATGTCACGTGGGGCATTCCATTCCATAATTGTTTATACCGAAGCAGAAAGCAAGAAGCAAAACCTTACTGGCTGACGTTTGTGTGATTCCTGCTGAACAACGACCAAAACCCGACTGGCAAAGCACACGCGCGAACAAAAAAACAAAAACAAACAACAACAACAACAACAAAACTTACACAACTAGGCCTGACAAGACTTTCACTAAGCATGGCACAAAGAAAAGTGCAAGTGCCAACGAAGAAGAAGCAGAGAAGAAACCAAGCAGTCTTCATGGCTCATGTAACTGTGACCCCTGCTGATCAACAATAATAACTCCAAAACACATTCGTGACAACAACAACAACAACAAAACAAAAAAAAAACAAAAAAAAAAACCCCACAAGAACACAACACTGCAAAAATGAAACTGACCACAGCACCACGAAGCAGGGAACAATGAAAGTGGTGGTGCCGAAGAAGAACACGACGGAGGAGGCCCAGCCCGGCCAGTCCGATATGACGTCAGACAGGCTGGTCAAGAAGACGTAGTCCTCAGTAGAGTACAGCCTGTACGGACCGCAGCTCTGGGATGGGTTGATTCTGAAGTCAGACGGCAACAGCAGCAAAACAGCGCTATTGTTTGTTTAGAGACAAATCTTTATTCGGGAACCACGTTAAGCACACAACACAAACAGCAGAGCAACAACAAGCTAATAATCATCCTGTATCGTGAGCAACTTTTTTTTTTTTCTTTTCTTTTTTTCTTTTCTTCTTTTTTTCTTTTTTCCTTTTTTTTTTTTCTTCATCTGATACAGTAGATCCTGAACAATTTCAGACCAATAACAGCAAGAAAAACAATTCCAAAAACCTGGAAAACTGGGCACACATGTACGGTCACACCCTTGCACATAAACCAAGGACATGCCTCCAAGGCTGACCATGAATTAACCAAAAAAAACCAGGCCCATAATCCGACCAAGACGCATTAGAAAACACTATAGTAATAGTTCCCAATCATCAAGTGACAAAAAGCATGGCTTTCTTTAGAAAAAACATTTTGAATATATATATATATATATATATATGTGTGTGTGT
>NC_134876.1:48548314-48570814 GCF_041734735.1 Babylonia areolata | reverse complement strand
TCACACATTCTGTCTAATTCAAGGTGACTGAAAATGTATAGGTCTACACGTGTTAAATCATTCCCTTGGCACACATAATTGAAAAATCGGAACTAGTATATCTAAATAGGGGAACTCTACACGTAAATTTCAAATCGTGAGACTAACGCACACATATGTTTACCCATATGACTTGTATATCAAATGAAGATTGGAAACAATATTAGTTAAACGTATTATTGACACACACATTACTTGTCATAAGCAAACACACACACACACACACACACACACACACACACACACACATCTCTCTCTCTCGGTATATATATATATATATATATATATATATATATATATACAGATAGTTCACACTCTCTTCGTGTACCTGGGCTCCGCTCCTTGCAGAAAAGCACTGAGGTAAATACCAAGACCGGTAAAATTTCTATAATGTATGTATGTATATTACTGGAAATAAGTATAATTTGCCAACACACCCATTGTGTTACGCGATATAGGATCGACTGAAAACCTATACCAGTTAAACAGGGGAAACACCAGGTTTAAAACATTAAACCAATACACTATTATGTGATTGGTATGAAATATATCTATCATAACTTTGCACACAGGGAAGACAAGGAAACACAGGTTAAACCATTACGATAAAACACCCGACTTATTGAAAATATGTACTCACGAAAACCGATAGAGACAAAGAGAAGAAAGGAAGGAAGAAAGAAGGAAGGAGAGAGGGAGGGAGGGAGGGATGCACGGACAAGCACTGACTTGCGGGGAAACTCCAGGAAGAAGGTCTGAGCTACAAAAGCACCGAAGTCCACGATTGCCAGCTTGTAAAACTGCTGCCCCACGTACGTCTCCCAGCACTGGGCACACACACACACACACACACACACACACACACACACACACACACACACACACACACACACAAACACACACACACACACACTCACGCACGCACGCACGCATACTCGCATGCACTCATGCACACACACATATGCACGCACGCATACACACATACGCGCTCGCGCGCGCGCGCACACACACACGATATTATATACGCTGATGAATGAATGAACCAACCAGTTAACCACCAGAACAATTCACCGATTAGTCTGTCACTTAGCTGCAATTATCACTTTGTCGGTTCACCAGTCACGTGTCAATTATTGTCACAAAAACATACAGCCAAGCTGAGGCAACACAATATGAAACACAATATGATAAAGGGCTTTCACGCGAGAACAGAAAGCGTTTTTCACACAGGAGAGAAAGAGTAGAAAATGTCTATCACACGGAGTAGAAAGATTTTTTTTTTTACGTGGTGACAGCGTATAAAGCGTTTTTTCACACAGTGACAGAATAGAGAGCAACTTTTACAGTCACAGAGAAGTAAGCGTTTTTCACACAGTGGCAAAGTAGAAAGCATTTTTTCACACAGAGAAGAAAGAGTTTTTACACAGTGACAAGCCTTTTTCACACAGTGACAAAATGGAAAGTGTTTTTCACACACAGCAGAAAGCGTATTTTACACGATGAAAGAGTAGAAAACGTTTTTCACACAGTGACAAAATGGAAAGCGTTTTTCACACAGAGTAGAAAGCGGTTTTTTTACACAGTGACAGAGTAGAAAGCTTTTTTCACACAGTGTCAAAATGGATAGCGTTTTTTCACACAGAATAGAAAACGTTTTTCACCGTGACAAAATGGACAGCGTTTTTCAAACAGTGATAAAGTAGAATGCGTTTTCCACACAGTGGCGGAATACGAAGCATTTTTCACACAGTGTCAAAATGGATAGCGTTTTTTCACACAGAATAGAAAACGTTTTTCACCGTGACAAAATGGACAGCGTTTTTCAAACAGTGATAAAGTAGAATGCGTTTTCCACACAGTGGCGGAATACGAAGCATTTTCCACACAGTGACAGAGTTAAAACGCGTTTTCCACACAGTGACAGAGTTAAAACGCGTTTTCCACACAGTGACAGAGTTAAAACGCATTTTCCACACAGTGACAGAGTTAAAACGCGTTTTCCACATTGTGACGAAGTGGACAATGATTTTCACACGGTGATAAAGCGGAAAGTGACTTTCACGCAGTGACGAGAGTAGAAAACGCCACTGTTGAACTTGGTTGTTCAGTTAGTATGTTCTGTGAAACAGTGTTAAAAATGTGTGCGCTGTCACTGTTTGGATATTGTTGCTTTTCATTTTGTGCCGTTGGAGCTGAACCCCTGTTGCCGCTACTGCTAATGCTACAGCTGCTGATGTGATTGTTGTTGACACATCCGTGGTGTGTTTTGTTGTTGCTGTTTGAGTTGCGCTTCCTGAGTCTTATCTTGACGTATCGTATCGAACGGTATCGTATCGTATATTGCATTGTATTACAGTTTATCCCTCAAAATGGAGGAGGGGGGGGACCATTGAAAATCAGTGGAACGAGCATCACTACATTCGCCACCTGGAACGTAACATCACTCAAATAGGGTGGGAAACTAAAAGAACTAACTCATGAGATTGACCGATTCACCTGGCACATACCCGGCCCCCGTGAAAACAGATGGAAAAACAACAGAAAGAAACAGACAGAAGAAGTGCATGTCTTGCTACAAACATGTGCATGAAGTAGAGGCTTTGGTCAACAAGAACACAAAGAACACGGGTTCTCGGATGCTGCCCGGTTTTCAGCAGGTTCATCATCCACTGCTAAGGAAACGCTGATTGCATTTGTACAATATCAGTCATCTTCAAGTCCCTGTCTCCCACCCCCATCCCACCTCCGCCCCCTCAACCCCTTCCCCTTCTCCTCCCCTCCCCTCCCCGCCCCTGTTCAAAACTACCACATACTACACTTCTCTTAACTTTCTCAAAAGATTTTCTGGTGAAATGCTGTTTACGCCAAAGAAATCTAAAGAGCATAAGTACTTTTTGATACATGATAAGAATCTTTTCTTATTGTGCGTATTTCCATATTTAACTCGTCTCGTTTTTCTCATGGACGATTAATTCTTTTAATATTCTCATTTCTACACCCCCAAGTTCTCTTGCAAAGAGTACCCACAACCTTGCCAAGATGAACTTTAAAGTACGGTTGAGAGAACACCAAGAGAGGGAAAAACAGTCGACTCAAATTCAGCAAAGAAAGATCCAAACAAACCAGAAATCCTGTTCAGTGTAGCAAAGACATCACCATTGTTAAGTCTGAAGCATATATGGAGGGACAGCAACATCTCCATGAAACACAAGATCAGACTTCTGTGTGCATTGGCACATTCCCTTTTTTCCGCAAGCATGCAAGAAATGGACTCTCACAGCGGATTTGGAAAGAAGAAGCCATGGAAATGAGGCGTTATCGTAAGATACTAAGCATCAGATACACTGATCACATCACCAGATGTGCAAGTGTTCCAAACCATCAAGCAGCACACTGGATTTTATAAAAAAATCTGTAAACGTTAATGAAGAGAAGAAGGCTACATTGGTATGGCCGCGTACAAAATGTCAGTAGCCTTGCTAAAACAATCCTCCAAGGAAGTGTTCAAGTAGGGAGACTAAGGGGAAGACTGAATAAATGATGGACTGATAACTTTACAGAATGGACAGGACAACCATTTGCACAGACGTAGACTTTGACAAACAAAGCAGACCTGGAGGAATATGGTTGACATCTCTTTTGTGATGTGCCCAAATGACTGTACACACAGCTGAGGGAGAAGAAAAAGGATACGTTCTGTCAACAACAACAACAAAAACAACAACACAAAAACAAGGAAGAGCACATCGCTACAGTCCAGCGCCTTCCATACACCCTTTTTTTTTCCACCTGCAAGTGTATTTGTTTACCTGTCAATGCGGAATTTTCATCACAATAATGCCAGTAATGTCGAGGGTTCTTTCCCGAAACGCTACTCACCATTATGTTCCCTCCGAAAGACTTTTGGGGAAGTACAGGCTTCGTGGAGCCGTTGGCAGTATTCCAGAGGAAGTTGCCGCAGCACCTCGCGTCGTACCTTTTCTCCTCCTCGCAATAGTTCTTCGGGCGGTTGGTGGGCAACAGCAAGGTGAGGTACAGCGTGAACGTCAGCACCCCCAGAGAGCACAGTCGCACGAACATCGTTCTGGAATTGCAGATGTGTAATGTGCAGTGTGTGCGTGCATGCGCGCGCGTGCATGTGTGTGTCTGTGAGTGTGTGTGTGTGTGTGTGTGTGTGTGTGTGTGTGTGTGTGTGTGTGCACGTGAAAGGAAAGGAAGGTGGGTGTGAGCCTGTTAGCGCACACGTGCGTTAACACACACAGGCATATTGTAACGAGTATGTACACACGTAAGGACAGAGACAAACGTCCGCACACACCACACACACACACACACACACACACACACACACACACACACACACACACACACACACACACACACACACACACACACACACACCCACATCACATCTAGACACTATCACTATCAGAATATGCGTTTTATATTTTCTTTAATGGAACAAGAATACCAAAATAACCACAGAAATATAAACCAAACACGAAGCTAATTCACTGTTAAAAGCGATAAATACCGACTGTGGAAGAACACACACACACACACACACACACACACACACACACACACACACACACACACACACACGCACGCACGCACGCACGCACGCACGCACCTGATGAGGGTGATTTTGAGCTCCATTGCCGGCAAGTAGCCCTCCAAGCTGACGAGCACATTGAAGATACCAGGGACAACATTGTTGAAGAAGGTGATGGTGAGAGAGGGAAGGAACTGGAAGATCAGATGCAGGGAATACGCTTCCGTTTTGTTTCGAAGCTGCCGACACATCAAAATACCATACAATGCAATGCAATGCAATCCAAACCAATTCAATACGACACAATGCGGTACCATGCGATGCGATAAAATGCAATACAGTGTAATTCTGTGCAATGGGGTGTAATTTTTTTACCACGTAATGCAGTGCAACACAATAATACAATACGATGAAGTGCAGTACAGTGCATGCCATACAATACAATGCAGTGCAATACAATGCGATGCTATGCGATACAATATGGTGAGATGCAATGTAGAACAGAACAGAACAATATTATACAATACAACACAGTCTTGATAGTCCATCGATTTCGATGATGAGGACAGTTTGCACTGCTCATCTGTTGTCGACTCGCGTGCATGAGTAGTTCACAGTAAAGGCAAGGGAACTGTCCTGGCCCAGATGGCACAGTTGCTGCTACCTTCCTCCTCTCACGGGCTTCCGTGATGCTTGCACGGCGTCCCCCTTCAAAGCTGTCATGTGCCTGTCTTGAAAGAGCACACCAGCCAAGCCTGTCCTGCGCACAGTGCTCGAGCTGCCTGGGGGCGATCCCGACACGGGCTACGCTGGCCTTCACACAGTCTTTGAACCGCTTGCGTGGCCTGCTTCGTTTCTGCTTGCCTGGGCAATGTTCGCCATACAGCAGATGGTTAGGCATCCTGGAGTCTTCTATTTGGATGACGTGCCCCATCCTTAGAATCATGGCTTCGATGCTTGTTGTCTAAGCTCTGTCAAGGACTTCCAAGTTTATGATTCGATCAGTCCAGCGGATGCCGAGTGCTGACATCAGGTTGGAACTGTTCCAGCTGTTACAGGTGTCCTCTGTAGAGTCCAGTCTCATCCGCACAGGAGACTGGAGAGAACGATGGCCTTGCACACCTTGAGCTTCGTGGACTGACTGATGTTGTGCTGGTTCAGGACATGTGTTCTCAGACGACCAAGAGCTGGGTTTGTTTTGCAGATCCTGGTGTTGACTTCACAGCACAAACAGAAAACGTGCATGTTTTTGCCATTAAAGCATTTGTGGATGCCCCGTCACACTTTTCAAATAAAGTGGTTTACGCAGAAACTCGGAATACCCGCTTTTCAAAAGAACTACGGTAAAATGCATCGGATATCCGTCAAGACTGGCGAGGTTACCAATAAACAGAGTCTGTGAACAAGCTCATAAGATATTGTTGTTGCCGGAATCAGGCACAGATACTGGGCATCAAGGGTAAAGAAAATTATGACCATTGTTTTGTAACAGTATGGCTTTATCCTGTTTCTTCTTTTGCCCTGTCCAGACTAGATTACTGCAATTCTGCTCTAGAAGTTTTACCATCTTCCTCTCTGGACAGACTACAGAAAATACAGAACAATGCTGCATGGCTTGTCCTCGCAAAAAGAAATCTGATCATGTCACACCTCTTTTGCATCAGTTACACTGGTTTCCTATACAGTCCGGCATTCACTATTATCTAGTGACACTTGCTTTCCAACACTTTGATGAATCTCTTCCCCCGTATCCCTCTCTCCTCTGTATGGGGAACGTACGAACCACGCAGAACGTTAAGATCCAGTTCTGAAACGTTACTGAAAGTCCCAAGAACAAATGTAAAATGTGCAGGGAACAGGTCTTTTAGAGCTCAAGTACCCCAAGTTTGGAATTGTTTACCATATCACTCAGATATACTCCTGAAAGCACCTTTTCCACAAACATTTTTGTACTCAGCACAATGGTCGAAAACCTTTCGCCAAATGGAGTTTTATGCGTGCGTGCGTGCGTGCGCGCGCGCGCCTGTGTGTGTGTGTGTGTGTGTGTGTGTGTGTGTGTTTTATGAAATGTGTGTTATATGGAATACATTTCATTTCAATCTTAGCATTACTTCATATTTTTTATTGTTTGATGAATTATGCTATTTGATTCTTAACTCTGGACGCACTGGATTGACAAAGAGCTGTTGCAATATTTTTTGCTTTATGTTTATATCTATCTGGATGATGCTAGGCGCTTTTGGGCAGCATTCGTACTGGATATCGTGCCATAGAAAAGTTATGCATCATTAAGGTGTTGTTTTTTTGTTTGTTTGTTTGTTGTTGTTGTTGTTGTTGTTTTTGTGTTTTTTTGTTGTTGTTGTTGTTGTTTTTTTTTTGGGGGGGGGACGGAGTCGTCAGGGTTTTATTTGGAAGGCGTTTGCATTGGAATTTGAGGATATGCTCATTTCGTGCTGCAAACAAAATTGATATACAGATAGAGTAAACAATGATAAGGGCAGTTGGCATTCTTCTTTCAAAAGCGTATTCTAACCAGAAAAAAAAATTAACATTCATTACGAACAAGCGAATGAGACTAGCAATGGAAAAGGCTGGATCTGGAAATGCAGTACACTGGTTTGTGAACGGAGAAGGGGGTTCACAATGGTCACGCTGTGTTCAGAATACTGAAGATGAAGTGCATGTGCTTTTTCACTGTACGGCATATTCTGATATTCGACCAAAATATTCTTCTTTTTTTTTAATATAATCTCCACTAATCCAACAAGAAACAACGTGAAAGCCCTCCTGACAATAGAAACTGAAACAATCGTTAATGACCGTGCTAAATATTTGAAGCAATGAATGTGAGAGAAAATAAGCTGGAACTGTCTAACAGACATCATTTTAATTTCCTTTTATACTAGATCATAAGCAAAGGGTGGTACTTGAGGTGAGTTCTAAGGCGTGCTTCAAGTAAGTGTGTGTGTGTGTGTGTGTGTGTGTGTGTGTGTGTGTGTGTGTGCATGCATGAGCTATATGTATAGCCAGGTAGGTGCGTGGGAAGAGGAGAAAAAGTTGTATCTTTTTTAGGTCAGCATATGTGTTTTTTTTTAATGCGTGAATGCTTCTGTAGGAGAGGCATATAAGTAACGGGATGACACTGGGTTAGTTACAGGAGTGGGAAGGGCGGGGGCGGAGTGTTCACATGGTTGTATGAGTAAGTTCATTATTGAGTGAGTTGATAAGTATGAAATAATTTTTCACTAAAAAATACAATTGCCAATGTTTATTGAAATAAGAAGGTAGTGTTTATCTAATTCGTTTTGTGAAGCGACATGTATATAACAGATATTCATCCCAACACCCCGTCCAACCTCTACCCCACAACCCCCACCTCTCCACACATACACTTGACTTTACAGGTTAGTTTGCTGAAGGCAATAAAAAAAAAAAAATTTTAAATTCAAAACCTCGTGTCGTGTGATTGTCTGTGTCGTGTCGTGTCTCTTGCAGATACTCACGCACTTGAAGAACCAAACGAAGGATTTGTTAAGATAAAAGATATATAAATACATTAAAAAAAAAAAAAAAAAAGACCACTAATAACAACAACAACTTGAGAAATAAACAATTTTGTAATGAACAAATGTTCGAATGTGGTGTGTGCGAGCTCACCTCGATGAGCACGGTGGTGGTGTAATAGATGAGGAACAGTGACGATCCGAGGACTAACAGCGAGACAATGTTGATGGCCACACGGACCACTAGCAGCACCACCTCCTGACGCTGAGTTCGCTTCAGGCGCTGCATGCGGCTGTTTTGCACCAGAAGGTCAGCCTGAATGGAAAGCGAGGTGCGGAAGGGGAGGGGGGGGAGGGGGGGTCGGGAGGGAGGTGAAGACTAATAACAATAATGATGACATGAATGACAACAACAAAAAACAGCAATACTACTACTACTACTACTACTACTACTACTACTACTACAATAATGATAACAATAGTAATAATAATCATCATCATCATGACGAAAAATGATGACGACGAAAAATACCATGATGATGGATGATGATGAGGATGAGGATGATAAGTTAATGAATGATATGGATACATATACAGCGATTGTCCTCGGTCAGAAAGCAAGCTCTAAGCGCTTTGGTATTGAACAACGCCACCTCTTCCTGCTATACCAATCACTCGTCCTCAGTGTGATCGACTACGGACTTGGGCTAACAACACCATCTCAAAGCAACCTCCTAAAATTAGAAAGAGTTCAAAATAAAGCTATGAGGCTGATCCTTGGAACAACAAAAGACACGCCCACGGAAACCGTGCGATACCTGCTTGACCTTCCTTCAGTGCAGGCCAGAAACAAGTTAGAACAGGTTAAGACCTACTTCAAAGCATTAGAAAACCCTCAAAGAACCAAAAGGCAGCCGTCTAGGTCGAGGAAGATCATGGATGGGGCAAGAAAAAGACACAATCCAGCTAGTATGCCGACTTCAAGACCTGAAAGAAACAAAAGAATGGGAGAAAAACCCTGAAAACCTCAACCATCTATTCAACACAGCCATTTCACCCACTCTAGGAAGACATTGTCGGGAATGGCCAGAGGGCAAAACTGATGCGGAAGTGAAGCTACTCATAGAGGAAAACAGTAAAGAAGAGGACATCATCATATACACAGATGGCTCAGTCACCAAAGACCAATCCGGTTGGGGATTCACTGCGAAACAAAATGGAAAAACAATTAGGGAAGAGAATGATGCCTACAAAGTCATAACCTCCAGCCTAATGATGGAAGTTGAAGCTGTGACACATGCCCTCCAGTGGCTATCTTCCTTCAACATGCCCGGAAACCAACATGCCATGATTCTAACCGACTCAATGAACCTCATACAGAAAACTGAAAATGGAATGGGAATCCCAAAGTGGCATAAGGCAATACGCAACTTTCGGATTAAAAAACTCACATGGTCATACTGCCCGGGACATGCAGGTGTTAAGGGAAATGAGCGAGCTGACAGACTTGCTGGTAACGCAACAACAACGAGCGGCCTACATCTAGGAAAATCGGAAATCCTCAGAAAAGTCAAAGAATATCAAAAAGAACATGTACAAGGCCATCACACCATCGATCGCCTCAAAGAAATAAAAGCAGAGAGAGGGAGGGGCCGTAAGTCTAGCATGAAAGATAGAGCACGATGCTTTGCAAATCAAACAAATATCTGTGTGCTTTTCCAAATACAATAGACTGAGCAACAGACTAGACGCCACGTTCTTGGCATCAGAGATCTTTTTCCCATCCCTATTGCGGCCAATCAGTGGCAGCCTCTGTGCGTATGTGTATGTGTGTGTTTGTGAGTATGTGTGGGTCTGTGTGTTTGAGTGCGTTTGTGCATGCGCCAAGGTGTAAGTGTACACAAGTGTCAGGAGAGTTCTGTGCACGTGCGTATGTATGTGTGTGTGAGGGGGGGGATGCGGGGGGGAGGGGGGGGTAGAGGATGAGTTATGTGTATGCATGCCTATACTGTGGGAGCAACGGAATATTGGAACGTGCGGGTGTGTATATATATATATATATATCTTTGTATATATGTGTGTGGGGTTGGGGTGGGGGATATGGGCGTATGTGTGTGTGCTTGTACAAGTAAGTGTTCATCTGTGTGTGTGTGTGTGTGTGTGTGTGTGTGTGTGCCGTGGAAGCTGCGATACGTAGCCTAGAAATGAGTGTGTGGAGGAGGGGGGTAGAGGAGGTGCAGGGTAATGTGTGTGTGTGTGTGTGTGTGTGTGTGTGTGTGTGTGTGTGTGTGTTGGGGCTCATGTACGTTTATGTGTATTTGACTGTGCTTTCATATCTGTGCATGTCTGGTGCATATCTGTTATGCATATGTGGGTGTATGTGTGAATGTGTGTCTCCATGTTTTAATTTTATTTGCTTATTTATCATCATTGTTGTCTTTATTTATTTATTTATGTATTTATTTATTTATTATTATTATTATTATTATTATTGTTGTTGTTGTCGTTATTATTACTACTACTTTTTTATATTATAATTATTATTTATTTATTTATGTACGCTAAAAGTTGACTTCATCAAGTTTTTGCGCCTTATACATATTATTAGTAGTGGTAGTAGTTGTTTTTTTTTTATGTATTTATCTATTATATATTCACCACCACCACCACCCCCCCTTTTTTTTTTCTTTTTTTTTTCTCTCAAGGCCTGACTAAGCGCGTTGGGTTACGCTGCTGGTCACGCATCTGCTTGGCAGATGTAGTGCAGCGTATATGGATTTGTCCGAACGCAGTGACGCCTCCTTGAGCTACTGAAACTGAAACTGAAACTGAAACAGTCATTTGCACAACAGGCTGCCAACCTGAGTAGAGCTGACTGACGGCTGCCAATTGGGGCTCATCATTCGTTTCCATTATTATTCAATTAGGTTTCAGTCATGCATGCATACACACTCAGACATGTAAAATTTTACGTGTATGTCCACTTTGTTCATTTACCCCGCCATGTAGGCAGTCATACTCCGTTTTCGGGGATGTGCATGCTGGGTATGTTCTTGTTTCCATAACCCACCGAACGCTGACATGGAATACAGGATCTTTATTGTTCGTATTGGTCTTCCGCGTGCGTATACACACAAAGGGGGTTCAGGCACTAGCAGGTCTGCGCATCTGTTGACCTGGGTTATCGGAAAAAATTTCCATCCTTTACCGGCCAGGCGCCGTTACCGAGATTCGAACCCGGGACCGTCAGATTGAAAGTCCAACGCTTTAACCACTCGCTATTGCGCCCGTCGAGGATGATGATGATGATGATGGAATTAGTAGTAGTAGTAGTAGTAGTTGTTGTAGTAGTAGTAGTTATGATAATGATAACAATGATTATGATTATTGTTGTCATTGTTGTTGTTGTTATCAGACAATTCTACAGAGGACCCATCTCCAGAATGTAGAGCTGCATGTGCTTCACATATAAATGGCTTTTAAAATGTTGATCAACGGGGGTGGGGAACATGACAAATGACATTAATGGAGTAAAAGGAAACACGACTGCAGCACGAGCACCACTGTTCACCATGAGCCTGGGTTCAGTAACGGTGTAACCGCACATTCATCCGTCCTAGCTGCTGTAAGCTACACCAACATTTAACTAAATGACATAAATGTTACTGGAAAAAAAAACACACACACAAAAATTTCATTTCTTCGCGAGTTAAAGCAAATGTTTGTTGACTCGTTTGATCATTTTTCCTGAAAGTTGTAATAAATGCTTCAGGAATCACCTCGACAAATGAGGTACATTCCTCTGCGTCGACCTGTTTACAAATTCTTCATTTGATTTGTCCTTATATGTGTTTGGGATAAATGCCCACTAACTTCCAGTTTATATGCAACGTACAGTACTTCTGTGTGTTTTGTATATTACGATAACAAATATTGTTTTCTTCCTCTAAATATATTGACTAGCCAGTGAGTTGGTATGGCCATTGTAACGGATTGTGAGCATGGTGCTAACTGTTGGGGTGGGTTTTTTTTCATATCTTTATTAGTTACATGAAATATGCAATTTTTGCATGTATCCCCGTGGTGTTTCCTAATAAAAACACATTTTGTTGTGTCTTGCTTTGTCGTGGAACACATAGACCTTTTTCAGTTCCTGTGTTTTAGAATTCGAAATGAGCCAACACGCTCGCATAAACACCAATGACATCCTTCAAACTGAAGTAATGAGGTTTCACGTTAAAAATAAACATGAGCATCAACAGCAATCGTATTCGTAGAACTGTGGTTTCTGATCATTCTGTAGTAAACGAATATACGTATCTCTGCATTTTCCGTATTTTCTTGTGCCTCATGGCTTATGTTGCCAATGTAGTGTCAAGTATTTTAGCATTTACGATCATTAAACTACTGGCCAGTGCATGATAAGCTTGCTGTCTTTTTCGTTGTGTTATCATTGTATTAATATATAATAATATATCATGAGAGTTATCTCCAGTCGCCATATGTGCTTGAGGGAATAGCTCTGGTGTTGAATGTATGTCTGCGCGTGAGTTACAGTGTTTTCGTGATTGTGAAGTGTGACAGTCTTTTTACTGATGGAACGCTGGTCATTTTGGTGTATTTTCTGTCGCTTTTTGACCACGGACAAGGGACTTATGGTTCGATTTGTCAACTTCACTTTCGTCTTCTAGACAGAGCAGCTTTTCGCGACGACCTGAAATCAGGACGTGGGTGCTTTTTGGACTTTTCAGCTGACCAGTACAACACTGCCCTTCAGGCAGCACTGGACAATCACGCCCCTGCATCTCGTTGTAGGGTGTCGCCCTGGAAGGTGTCGTGTCCATGGTTTGGGTTTCTTGCTGAGGAACTGCTAGCAGCGAAGAAAGAGATGCGACATGCGGAAGCACAGTGGAAGGTATCTGGTTTAACTCACTCAGTACGGCTAGTCCTCTCTTCTCCTCTACACAGACCCCTCGGATGTCCAGTGGGTGTCTGAATGACCCAACCTTTAGCTTCCGTCGTCAGAATTGTGGTATTCTTTGTCAACATTCACCTCTTCAGTATAAGAGCCTTCCGCTTGCAATATTTTGATGATATTGCAAGCGGAAGGCTCTTATACTGAAGAGGTGAATGGTAATTGGGGTGAAACGCTGTTAACGTTGTCTCTTTCGCCGTTCGTATGGAGAGAGTTAACTCTACAAACAAATCTACCAGGAAGCCAAGGACTTTGTTACCTTTCGTGTGCACAAAGCGAGGACCCTGTTTTTCAACACAAGATCTCCGAAGGTAAACCAAGCAAAGAACTATGTTGCATTACAAATAAGGTTTGAGGCAGAACAAAATCTTCTTTGCTTCCTTCTGTCTATCTGTTTTCAGTACTGTCCAGTGTCTTCTCAGATTTTTTATGCTAAAAAATTGTTAACCTCAGGAAAGAACTGGATTCACAGTCAGTTGTGTCACATCCCTTGGGAAAAGAGCTTCAAGGTGTTCCTTTTGTTGCTTTCATACATGTTTCAGAGACAGATGTATTTAATGTGTTGAAAAAGTCTGCTCCAAAAACATGTGACCTGGACCCACTACCGTATGAGTGTTTGGATGCTGTTTTGCCTTCACTTACAAAAATTATGAATGATTCTTTAATTTCTGGTGTCTTCCCTGATGTATACAAAACTGCACTTGTTAAGCCCCTGCTAAAAATTAAAAAAAAGCCACTCTGGATCACAATGACCTCAAAAGTTTTCACCCTGTATCCAACCTTGCTTTTGTGTCCAAAATTATTGAAAAAATGTTCTCTCCCAACTTTCAGACCATTTAGCATTAAATAACCTGTTCTCTTCTTTTCAGTCAGCATAGAGATCTGCCCATAGCACTGAAACTGTTTTGTTGAAAGTAGTCAATGACCTGTTACTGTCTGTTGATGAAGGTAAACTGTCTGTGTTAACTTTGCTCGATCTGTCGGCTGCATTTGACACAACAGACCACAGTATACTCCTTTCCAGACCTGAACATGTTTTGAGGATTTACTCAACAGTTCTGAGCTGGTTTTCTTCATACCTATCCAACCGCTTCCAGATTGTATCTGTTGAATCAGTTTAAGTCTGATCCAACCCTGATCTCCTATGGTGTGCCACAAGGCTCTGTCCTGGGCCCCGTTCTGTTCGTTCTGTACACTGCTCCTCTTTCTGATGTCATTTCTGGCCATTCTGTTCTTCACCACTCTTTTGCTGATGATACTCAGCTACAAAAGTCTGCAGAACCAAACCAAGTGCACAGTCTGATTCTGTCAATGCAGGATTGTATTCTCGATGTTAAATCCTGGATAACATTCAACAAACTAAAGTTAAATGATGACAAAACTGAAGCTATGATTATTTCCTCTGCAAGAATGTCCACATCTACTTCTTTTCCTGCGTCTACTGTGGTTGGTGATGCCACAGTTTTCTAAATCAGCAAGGAACCTTGGAGTCATTTTTGACTCAAACCTCTGCATACATGCTCAGGTAGTAAATCTGATACGCATAGTTAATTGTTAACTTCTTCGCACCAACTCTATCCGTCAGCACCTTTCTATTGAAACTACTAAAACTCTTATTTCTGCTTTTGTGCTGTCACGAATCGACTACTGTAATTCTCTTCTCATAGGCTGTCCACATAATATTCTTCAGCGAATTCAAAAACTTCAAAACAATGCTGCCCATCTGACTGTCAGAGTCCCATGTACTGATCACATTTCTCCTCATCTCCGAACTCTACATTGGCTCCCCATTGAAAAGAGAATTAAATACAAAGTTGCGTATCTCTGCTTTTCTGCTCTCCACTCCGCAGGACCTATATATCTTTCTGACCTTATCAGTGTTTACACTCCCGCAAGAAATCTCCGTTCTTCATCTGACTGTTACCTTTTGAAACTTCCTCATGTCAATACAAGAACCTATGGTGAACGTTCTTTCTTCTTTGCTGCTCCTTACATCTGGAACAGTCTTCCTCATCATATCCGTGCATCTGATTCTATTTCTGCTTTTCGCTCATCACGAAAACCTCATCTTTTTAAAACCTATCTATAAGCCCTCTCGGCTTCCTTGTTCTCTAACACCACCGATGTCACCTCACTTTGGATGTATGTAGAGCGGGAAAGGGAGAGTGTGTGTGGAATCGGGGGGTGGGGGGGAGGGGGAGGGTTTTTTGAGTAAGAGTGGTCATGAAAATTTAATGATGAATGTTTTATGTAACTTGCAATTTTTTTTTTTTTTTTCATGTAAAGCGCCCTGAGTTCTTAGAGAGAAAGAGCGCTATGTAAATGTACATTATTATTATTTTTATCATTATATTTCTTGCTTTGCTTGTTTGTTTTACATTTGCTCCACGCAATTCGTGTCGCCGGTGCCGCAGTGACAGAGTCGGCTCTGACCTAGTGTTCATCAGTGGTCAGGGTTCGAGGCCCCGCTTCGGCATGGTGCTGTGTCCCTGGAAGAGGCACTTTATTCTGATTTTCCTCACTCCACCAGGTGTGAACTGGTACTTGACTTTGGCTGGGGAATGTTAAGACGGATATAGGAGAGGACTACGCTCTGCCTTCTTTTGTCGAGTCCAAGACAAAATGTATATAAATTCATCGCCCCGAGGGTCGTGAAAGGCTATGGGACCTGTAACCTTTGGTTAAACATTTCACATTCGAGGGATGGTTTCCACCACCACCACCACTTCCATCTACAGGAGCAACAACAGAAACTATTGTGTGTACTCTATTGCTGTTAGTGTTACTAACTACGGCTATCCATGCTAGTGTGGCTGCTAGCGCTGCTGCTGTTGTTGTTGCTGCTGCTGCATCTCTGTTACTACTACTACTACTACTACTGCTGCTGCTGCTGCTGCTGCTGCTGCTGCTGCTGCTGCTACAACAATTACTTTTAGAATTGACAATGGACACACGAACACAACGAAAAAAAACCTTGAATTCCTGAAACAAGATGTTCTTTCTTTGCTTGGCTGTTTTCTCGTCAAAGATGCAGTAGTCCCAGGCACACAGAACGTTGTTGGTGAAGTGCACTGTGGACTGCTGCTGGTCGTCCATCACAGTCGCCTTCACAGTGTAGCTGGATCTGTGCACAGTTGCGAACGGTTTTCAGTTTCAGTGTCCAGTTCGAAGTAGGTGTCAAAGCTTGCGGACTGATCTATAAACACAACACCAAATCCGCTGAAAAAAGGAACAAATGCCTCTTTTCGGATAAACCAACGCGCTGATCAAGCCTCAAGGCTTCAGTACTACCTATATTTTCACACAAAAAATCGTTTGTTTCTCTTTTTTTCAATACCTAATGTGTACGTGCTCAAAATGTTATTTACTCTATAATTTCTTACGCAGCTTTTTTCCATTTTTTTCAATGTACTTTTTGAGAAAAGTACCAGAAAACAGGCAAAATGCAATAGTGGTGCCAATATGGAAGAAGAAGGGCAGCAAGAAAGACTGCAGCACCTACAGAGGAATATCACTACTCAGCCACGTAGGGAAAATGTATGCAAAGATCCTGGAGCAGCGCACTCGAGCGAAAACAGAACATCTCCTCAGTGACGCCCAGTTCGGCTTCACAAAAGGAAGAGGGTGCACCGATGCGATCTTTGCACTCCGACAACTGTGTGAGAAGGCGATGGAATACAACCAAGATCTCCATCTCGTATTCGTGGATCAGGAAAAAGCCTTCGATCGAGTCAACTGAGACAAGCTGTGGAAGGTCCTCGAGCAGTACGACGTGAAGGGGCAACTGCTAGACAACATCCGAGTCATATACGCCAAGAGCAGGAGCCCAGTCTGCACCGCCAGTGGAACATCTGACTGGTTTCCAGTAACATCGGGGGTTAGGCAGGGCTGCAATCTCTCCCCTCTGCTCTTCGTGATCTACATGGACCAGATTACAAAGGAGGCCAACCCAAACCCTGAGGCACTCAATGAACTCATGTTTGCCGATGACCAGGCAATGATGAACAACGACAAGACACAGCTACAAGAGCACACAGACCAGCTCAACACAAGCTGTGAGAACTACAACATGAAGATCAGTGTCAGTAAGACCGAGGTCATGACCGTCAGTAGGAGACCAGAAAAATTGGACATCAGCATCAATGGAACCCAGTTGAAGCAAGCAAGCGAATTCAAGTACCTGGGCAGCATCTTCACTGAAAGCGGCAAATTAGACAGAGAAATAGAGACCAGATGCCAGAAAGCCAACGCAGTCAGCTACCAACTCGCCCCTCTCTTGAAACATCCCAGCATCCCCATGAGCACCAAGGCGAAACTCATCAACGCCATTTACCTACCAACGCTCACATACCAGTGCCAGACATGGTCCTTAACAAAAGCCCTCGAGAGAAAACTGGTCACCTGTGAAATGAAATGCTTGAGAAAAGCAGTGAACAAGATCAGGAGAGACAAGATCAGGAATGAGGTGATACGAGACATGGTAGGAACAAAACCAGTACTACAACACATAGAACAACAGAGGATCAAGTGGTTTGGACACCTCACACGTATGCCTCTGAACCAACCAGCTCTTCGGGCATACAACACCAAATACTCTGGCTGGAGAGCCAGAGGAAGGCCAAGACGGCGCTGGAGCGACTCAGTGGCAGACACCCTCAGAGCCCACGAGATGTCCCTCCTCCAGGCCACTCGCCTTGCTGCAGACAGACAACTGTATCTCCCCGCGATGCCCACCGGTACAAGCGGAAGGAAAAAGTAAAGTAAATAAGTAAGTACTTTTTGAGAAAAGTGCAATCAAAGAAGGTGTGTAAAGGTTCTAAAGTCCATTTTCAATGCAAAACTTTTCGTATTTTAATTCATGTCACACCTGTCGAACATAAGGAAGCTACTCCCTCCAATCCGGATAATATGATTGTCTCCCTTAAGTGACGCAACTTTCATGGCTGCGCTCATCGGAACCCCTCTCTTGCCGTTGGCTCTTTTTTGTGTTCTAAACCCCGGTTTATCGTCTCAAACATTGAGGTACTCACTTGACGAGGACGAGGATGAAGGTAGTTAGGGAGGTGATGCCGTAGACCAGAAGGTAGGCCATCCCCATGTTGTATGTATACGTTTCTCCACCCACGTGGAACGTGACGTTGTGGTAGTACCCGTAAAACATACTGGTTTGCTCCATCCAACCCTGCGCGCGCTCGCACACACACACACACACACACACACACACACACACACACACACATATATATATATATATATATATATATATATATACAAACATACACACACAAACGCGCACGCATACTCATCTTCCATACACGCACGCGCCACACAATCATTCACACAATTCACACCTTACTGATAAAAAAAAACCCAATGAACTCATAACTCTGTCACCGTAGTACAACATATGTCCCTATTTCAATTCGATGATCGCACCGCGTGAAAATAAGAAACACAGGGCAACTGATACAAACAAAATAACAACAATATGAAAAGGAAAAAAAAAAAGAAAAGTCGACAGCAATGTCATTCCACACACACACACACACAAAAAAAAAAAAAAAAAAAAAAAAAAAACCGCCACATACCGTGCCCACGACGAAGTCTGTCATCTTTTGCTTCCATGTCTCCGCTTCAACTGTGTTACGAACCAAACTGGAGTAGGCATCACTGCAGCTGATGGCTTGCGCCAGAAAGTCGACAGAGTGGGACTCATTGGCCAACGACTGGTTGGGGCCACCACCCCTAGTGTCTTGGGGTATGTCCGTGAAGCTGCCGGGCGTGGAGGTAGCAAACAAAGGCAGCACAATGAACAGGAAGGTAAGAATGAACGTGAAGAGGTTGAGGAAGACCAGCCACTGAGCGAAGCGAAAGTAAGAAGCCGTGGCACTTCCAAAGAGACCTGGAGTAGAACAAAACGACGAATTTCAGTGCGACGGTTTCATGCGCCTTTATGTTTTCCATGATCACAATGTTTATCGAAAGTAATATTTGATATTCATAAGCGTTGCAAATTGTGTTACGGCGTTCTCCGCAAATGTGTGTGCGCGTCTGCACTTCCATCTGTGTGTGTGTGTGTGTGTGTGTGTGTGTGTGTGTGTGTGTGTGTGTGTGTGTGTGTGTGTGTTTGTTTGAGTGTGTGTGCGTGTAAGTGTGTGTGCGTGAGTGTGTGCGTGTGTTTGTGTAACAGCAGAGGAAGCAACTGCTGTCTAGACCGTGTAGCTGCGTGCGTGCCTGTGAGAGAGAGAGAGAGAGAGAGAGAGAGAGAGAGAGAGAGAGATGTTATTGTCACAACTTGTAAAGTTCTATTGGCATGGTTAAGGTCCCATAGCATTTTACGGCCATCAGGGCACTGATTTCATATATACTGTGACCAGGGTCGCAGGCTCTCTCTCTCTCTCTCTCTCTCTCTCTCTCTCTCTCTCTCTCTCTCTATCTATCTATCTATCTATCTATCTATCTATCTCCCTTAGAAATTCATTTATTGTTGTGTTGTTGTTTTTTTGTTTTGTTTTTTATCATTTTTGAAAAGGAAAGGTGAACAAAAGATGTAGATTTTTTTTTCCAATTATCTCCCTCCGTAACTGAAACTTACCCAATCTAAGTCAGGTACGCATTCACATCTGAGTGGAGTGAGGAAAGTCGGAGCAAAGTGCCTTTCCCAAACACACAATCTGGCAATGCCATACCGATAAAGGGCTCTAACCGTGATCACTCGTATACACTGAATCAGAAGTCCAGTGACTACCCGATTCTGGCTCGGCGCCTCATTGGGTCAGGTCTTATGTCTCACAGCACAAACTAACTTGCTCTAGTCGACATGAGCTGCTGCCTGACCGCCATTCCTCCTCACACTCAGGTAGGGACAGAGGCACAGACACAGACAGGGAGCGATAGACAGAGACAGAAAGAAGGACATACAGAGACTGAGATGGTGACAAAGATAGAGAAAGAGATACACGGAGAGAGAAGGAGATTGTCTCTTTGTTCAAGCGGGTATTTCTTTTGTTTTTGCAAGAAAGTGCGCATGCGTGCATAACACCTCCCTCCCTACACACACACACACACACACACACACACACACACACACATATATATATATATATATATATATATATATGTATATGCATGCAAAGATATCATTTGAACACAGCTTTATGAATATGCTAGTTTCGTTCACCTTCAATTTCCTTGAAGTAGGAAGCCCATATGTCCAACTGTCTGAAGAAGTCTACAAACTCTTGTAATTTGTCCTCCCATCCCTGACAAAAAGCATCATGTGAGTTATATATAGTATGTATATATATAATTATAATATATATATAGAGAGAGAGTGTGTGTGTGTGTGTGTGTGTGTGTATGTGAGTGAGTGAGTGAGAGAGAGAGAGAGAGAGAGAGAGAGAGATTTAAATTTTTAAAAAGCTTTATTACTCAAGGATAAAAATTTGAGGCATTGCCATGACACAACAACAACAAAGAGAGAGAAAGAGAGAGAGACAGTGACAAAGAGAATGCGAATGATTTATTTATTGACAGGCCATAGCCCCTCATGAAGTGGTGTACATGGACATACAGACAAATCACAGTCATATCAAATGTCATACATACAAAATAATGGTCACGTCAAGACAATACATTATCTCTAAATTTGAATGCATTGTACAACAATATTGACAAATTCCGAACATCACTATCTCCAATGGATGATACCAACAAATTTAACTTAAAGGCGCATGGATTTCGATAATATTTTGCAGGAATAAACCTCTGTCTGCTATCACTTAGTGCTGAACAACACAAGATAAAATACAATTCGTCTTCCTTGGATTCTTTACATATTGGACAAAACAATTTACTGACATCAAATTCCCTGTATCTGTAATGAAGCACATTTGATTAAAATCAGATATACCAAATCGAAATACAGTAGTTATGTATTTCAAATGTTTGTCCACAGTAGACAAAAGATAAGGTTTTATTTCATGGGTGTTACAAAAAGTTTATATATATACTAAATCTGTCACCATTCTGAATATGTTCGTGCCATTTTTGCCATCTGCAATCAGTTAATCGTTGGCGAAAGACAGTAATAAATGCATTGACACTATCAACATCCTGGTTTATCCATACTTCACCAAACCCATATTCAAACAAACAATTACGCGCATCAGAAACCCAGACGTGTGTATGCGATATGCAGGAATATGTATGCGTGTGTATATGTGTGTATTGGGGGTAGGGTGTGTGAATGTGCGTGTTTACATGTGTGTGTGTGTGTGTGTGCGCGCGCGCGCGCGCGTGCGTGTGTGTGTGGTGTGTGTGTGTGTGTTTGTGTGTGATACGTAGGAATGTGTGTGCGCGGATGAATGGGGGAAAGGGACAGTGACGTGAGAGATGGGAATGCGTGTGTGTGTGTGTGTGTGTGTGGAGGTTCTTGTGCTTTTATATGCAGTGCTGGGCCTGCGCACATTTGTTTGTGCTTTCATGTATGTGAGACTGCACATTTGTTGCATATCTGTTGCGCACATGTGTGTGTATGTACGTGTGCGTGCGTGAGTGTCTGTGTGTTTATTTACATTTATTTGCTTGTTAAATTACTTATGATTATTGTCTTCTTTTTTTTTCATTCATTTCATTTTATTTCTTCATCTGTTTGCTTACTTATTTCTATTTATTATTTTTCTTAAAAAAAAAAAAAAAAGAAAGAAAGAAAGATTTATTCACTTATCTATTCTAATTTATTTATTCATTAATTTGATGACATCTATTTATTCTATTTATTATGTGTCTTTTTTCTTTCTCAAGGCCTGACCACGCGTGTCTGGTTACGCTGCTGGTCAGGCATCTGCTAAGCAGATGTGGTGCAGCGTATATGGATTTGTCCGAACGCTGTGACGCCTCCTTGAGTGACTGAACTGAACTGAACTGAAGTCGGGCGCGCGCTCGCGCGCGTGTGTGTGTGTGTGTGTGTTGTCTGGGTGTGTGTGTGTCTGCGTGCGTGCACGCGCGCGCGCCTATGCTTATTATTGTAACTGCGTATGTGCACACGTGAGCCTATGAATTTACTAATCAATCTGTAATTAATGTTGGAAGTAAAGCTTATCGGCTTATCTGGTTGCTTGATTTATTGTCTTAGCCTTACCTCGTATACAGAGCCGACCATTAACGTTTGATCAATTTCAGCAGCGCGTTCTCTGCAAGAATATATGTCATGATTTAATTGCATGGTCATTCTGTCTGCGTGTTTGGACTGGAGTGCACATTATAAAAGTCTTTCAAACACAGGTCAGCATACACATTTAGTCACTGACATGTCCATACGGTCAGAGATGAATCAAGAAACGCACCCAGGTTTCTGACAGAATTTTGAAAGTCGGTATCAGCATTGGAGACAGTCAAGGAATAGTCTGAAATATGACTACGTGCAG
>NC_134876.1:48478314-48545814 GCF_041734735.1 Babylonia areolata | reverse complement strand
TATGAAAGCGTTGGAAATGAAATTTCCTTACCAACGGGTATAGCCTTGTCACGCAGTCCAAAACCTATACGGATCTCCATTCCATTTCATAGCAGTAAATGGTGTTCCGCGTATGTTGAGTCAGAACAGGTACTAATGAATACCATCAATGATACAGTGCCTGAACAGGGTCTCCTCTAAATCTAATGTGTAACCTTACTGTCAGTTCTAGGTCTGTGAAAGAGTATCCGGATGTGCAGTTTCAGATGAGCGACTTGAAGACAATGCCACTGAACTGAAACGGTGCCCATGATGGGTGAGAAAAAAAACAAACATCAGTCAAGTGTTATATGCCCTGGGTTGGTTTGTTGTTGTTTTTTGTTGTTGTTGTTGTTGTTTGTTTGTTTTTTTCTTTTTTGGTGTTTTTTTTCTTTTTTAAACTTCTTTTTATTCATATTTTACATTACATTTTCATTCGTACATGTATACATACATACGAAAGAAGAATAAAAAGAAAAAGAAAAAAAAAGAGGTAAAAAAAAAAAAACTACACACATATTCATGCACACATATACGCACATAGAATTGAGCAAACACATACAAATTATACAGTAGCACACACACACACACACACACACCTTAAAAAAAAAAAAAAAAGAAGAAGCTCGAAGGAGTACCTCACATGAACATTCATATACATTTGAACGTCGGACACAATTCTTAAAGTGTGGTAAGTCACAGTTGCTTGTCATACAATTAAGCGCAGCTATGTACTGAGTTTAGTTATAGCAATATCATAATTGCAGAATGCACAGAAAACTATTGCTGACTTTAGTTCGTATTCATAATGACGGATTTATATGCAGACCATCTGGCAACAAAGTCATTATAAACAATGTTTGTCCTACTCCTAGCAATGTACTCTTCAAATTCAATTGTATATCTGTTTTTCAATCTATTACTGAAACATTGTAGATCAGGTACGGTTTTATCTAACTTGCACTAGTACACGTATTGTTTCGCAAATAACAAAATGAAATATAAAAAAGTGAGATCAATAGCAAAATTTTTCTCATGTCCAAGTTTTGGCAACGGTTAACTATTCTCAAATTTTGAGTATTTGGGCATGTTTCATTCATTGCATCCACTAAAGTTTGCCAGAATCGTTGCACGGTCGTGCACTGTCAGAACATATGCCTGATGCTGTCTTTCGATGTGTTACAAAAACTACACAGGTCAGTGTTAAGAACCCCCATCTCTTTTGATATAACGTTTGTTCCGAGGCATCTGAGTATGATTCTTAATTGGAACGATTTCATTTTTACATCAGGGATCTTACTAATGTACAAAAAACATGCCTTCCAATCATTTTACTAAGTTAAAATTTTCATCCCATTTTGAACAACACTGTGGATATATGTCGTTATTTATGAGGATGTCATAATACTGTTTTGAACTTTTAGATATGGACATCAATTTCTTGAATAATATAGATGTATTCAGACATTTATCACTATCTATAGTAAGATGTATTCAGACATTTATCACTATCTATAGTAATATTTGTTTCACGAATGTATTCCTTTAATACTGATTTATAACTAGTAAATGTAATAAATTTCATATCAACATTATGTTCACGTTTAAATTCCTCATAAGAAATAAAGTTACCGTTATCAATCAAAAAATGTGTAATACAATATATTCCTTTGTTGATCGATGTTTTGCCCGTAATAAATGTTTTCCCTATCTGTATTTGTTTATTATAAAACACAGATTCTGCAAGAAGTTCAACAGAGTTTTTACAATTCAGTTTATAGAAAAATTGCTTGTATGCATTGAATACCTCTGTCCAAAATACATTCGATTTAGGGAACAACAATGTTACTTCTGGCCCGTATAAGTGAATATCATTAAGTGCCGGAAAACTGGACAGTGCAACATTTTTCCATTTATGATGAGTTGTTCCAATTTTCCGTATCGAAGTCAATTTCAAAGAAGCTGCAAAGGTATTTAATTCCGGCAGTCCAAGACCACCATCTCTGATACTTTTATGCGCTGTTTTTCTGTATATCTTATCGTTCTTTTTATTCCAGACAAACCTATAACACTGATTCTTCAAAGTACGAAAGTAATTGTCCGGATGATTAGGCAGCAACATCGATTGATTTAATCAATTTTGACAGAATTAATGATTTCAAAACAACCATCCTACCAAGAGGTGTTAGTTGTCTTCTTATCCATTCCCTAAATAAGTGTACCACATCAGCTAATTTTTCTGAGTAGTTTATATTTACGCAATATTGTAAATCGTTTGTAAACCAAATTCCTAGGATTCTTGATTTTGGTGGGTTTCATTCTATACTTAAATCCTCCATGTAACTAGTTTTACTATGATTCATATGCAACCCTGATTTACATCCAAATGTGTCTGATATGTGTATATATGTTTCAAATGATTTTTTTATCGCCTTCTAAACGAAATTCAGTGCCATCTGCATATTGAGAAAGTTTATGTTCCATATCATTAATAATTATACCATGCACACCTTTGTTGCCAGAATGTCAACCCACAAAATGAATAAATAAGGTGATAATGGGTCTCCCTGTCTACATCCTCGTTCTACATTGAACCAGCTAGATACTTGACCATTAACAAGAACACAAGATTTAATATTTCTAAAAAAAGAGTTCTATCTATTTACATATCCCGTTTTTTAAACGAAATGCTTTTAGTACTTTGAACATGAAATCCCAACTAACTGAATCGAAAGCTTTCTCAAACTTTTGAGTCAAAGTCAATATTTGATAAATCCAGGTAGATTGTGTTCTACATAAGTTATCGTATCATGAATTAACCTAATGTTGTCCCCAGTATATCTGTTCCTAATAAATCCAGTCTGATCTTCCGCAATTAACCTAGGGAGGACTTTTTTTTTATATGATTAGCTAAGCATGAGGATCCGATTTTGTACATAACATTAAGCAGTGATATTGGTCTCCAGTTCTTAATGAAGTTTCTTGGTTTATCTCCTTTTGGAATACATACGATCACTCCTTGTTTTTGTACACATGAAAGCTCTCCATTTCTAAAACTGGCGTTTAATGACCTAACTACAAATCCCCCTATTCTGCTCCAGAAACACTTGAAAAATTCCGCTGTAAAACCATCCGTACCAGGACTTTTTATTATTTTTCATGTTTTTTTATACCAAACTGGCCTCTTCCAGCGAAATATCACCTTCTAAATTGTATGCTTCATCAGAGTATTTGTACTGTCCAGCTCTCCCTAGAGTTTCTTATCACACACACACACACACACACACAATATGCTTCATCAGAGTAAAAACAAGGGATATCTTTTATTAGTTCATTTACTTCACAGTCGTCAACGGTGGAATATTCATAAAAGCCTTGAACGTCTAAAATTTCCTTTTGACTGTGCAGAAAATTGCCGTGTGAATCATTTAATCTGGCATAATGTTTACTAATGCCGTTTTTTTTCCAATTTTTGCACAGACCATGGCGCTTTTATCTGATATAATGGCACATTTATTCAGAAGCAGTTATATTCCCTCTATTTTCCAAAAAGGAACTTCTGTTTCCTGTGGAAGCTACACAGATGCATACATCTGCCAGGAGCAGCTAAGTTCTGCCATGTGATGATATCAGTCTGAATATTCAAAGGGATTTTTTTAACGGATCTCATTCATCTAAAACATTAGGTTTTGAAATATGACTCAAGGCATAAATAGGATTTACACCCATTGCGAAGGTCTTACACTATCTGGGCCTCAAAGTTCTTTTCCGAATACACTGTAACACAGATATTTTATACATCCTCATTTGGGTAGGTAGGCCTAATTGCAAACAGCGTGCAATTGCGAACGGTTCATGTACTGCCCAACTTCGAAGTGTTCTCATCACGCACATTTCATAATTCAACGTCTGCTTCGACATCGTTCTGATACCTTGATGAATCTTCATTTCCAAGAACCAGTCAAACATCAGCTATTTCCGGCTATTTCCGCGTTCTTTCTTCTCTTCGCGCACCATTGCCGATCAAACTCACAAACGTGCACTCACAATCCAAAAATCAAGGAAAGCGAGCTAGTAGGATTTGAATTTTGACACAGTTAAAAATAGCTGATTTGACTAGATATGTTAATGAATTGTGCATTATCAGTGCTGGAAGAATTTAGAAAGCATGTTAGTTACAAATTAACGAACGTTTTGACAGGAATCTTCGTAATAGTGTCGTTTGCAATTAGACCATTTAGTATTCTGGGGTGAGTGTATTTGCGAACGATGTTGCACAGTTACTGAGCGCTCTCAAATGGGTGTGTTTGTGTGTGGTGTGGGGTGTGTGTTTGAATGTGAGTTCGTGTGTGCGTGTGCAATCAAAACCAACAATACAACAGTCTGGTGCCATGGACCAATAATATGTTATGTCTAATGAGTTCAAGACCTGCTTCTGTTTTAATTGTCCACGTGTACCCAAACCCATCGTTCGCAATTAGACTTGCCCGTTCGCATTTACCCTCAGGCAACCCTGCTATTTCAACCACTGGAAAAAAAAAAAACGTTGAAAATAAGAAATACACGAACTTTTCCTGGCGCAACGAATCGAAGAAATCCTTCAAAAACAGAAGACCTATATTTTGACGATCGTATACACACGTTGAGCTGGTCGCTTTGACCGGATCGTTCCCAAATAGGCCTGGCCCACCTACTCTATTAAATGCGCGGGATAGTTCGCGTTAATGTTCTGTTGAAAGGAGCGAAAAAGGCTGCTAATGAGAATGTGTACAAAGGCCCCATCACTTACTGCGTTATGTACTGGAACGATCATCAAAATCAACAAATCATTTCATTTTGCCCAGCTGGGCTCGACAGTCAAAAGTTCACACATTGTATGCGCAATGTCCGTTTTCTTTAGACGAGCAGCGTTTTCATAGATTCGACAATGAGTTGTCATTTGGGGGATGGGGTGAGGGGGGACGATTCTGCTTAAAATATAGTGCTGACAGAGATTCGAACAGGCTTCGGTATTTCACTGCAGTTAGTGACTTTAGTACACACCGTACGTCACCCTGGTCTGTGTCACGTAGAAGACAATACCGTGATCGGAATTTTCGGTGTGATGGAATGTCGGATCCAGCGAACAGTATTTATGTAAAGAACTGGACCAGCCCGGGGTGATTCATGTATCAGATACATACATGTTTTGGTACTTCAATATGTCTTCTTGAAATCTACACTAATGATTTTTCTTCCAAAAACGTACTTTTTTTTTGTTTGTTTGTATTTGAAGCACACAACTTTAGATCCAAATCTAGACTTATCTAGTCCGTGACACAATTCGGAGTATGAAATTATCATCAAAACCATGTACCTTTCTGGTTAGTTATCATTATTATCATTAAAACCACGGACCTCGATTAATTAAATGTCCCTTCTGTAGATTAATGTCGCAGAATCCAGATGACTGGCGTCAGTAGCGACATATGGGGCGGGGGAGGGGGGGGGGACTCAGCTGGCCTACTGGTGGTTGGTGGCCAGCCTTTTAGTTAACAGCGTCTTGAAGCTGGCGGCCGATTCAGCGTGAACGGCTCTGTTGTCCAGGGTGTTCCATTCGAATAACAGCACTACGGTAAAAGAAAGAGTTTTTGTACTGATCCATTTTACAGGGCGTGATAGTGAAACACCTGTCGTTTCGAATGTATGTATGGATGACGTTACTAGATACAAACCCTGGGTCTCTGGTGGAGTGGATCAGTCTGCCTGATGTTTGTCCCTTCTAGATCCTACTATCATTCCCACCATCACCACCACCATCCCTTCACACACACACACCCCTTGCCCCCTTTTTTTTCTTAATAATATAAATAGTTTTGCTTCATAGGCCTATCGTCTGTTTCCACGATACATTTTTGTGCGTGTCGCAAGACCACGCTTTTTTTTTTTTTTCTTTTTTTTTAAGGCTTTCTTTCTACTGGTTATAAATGGATAAATAAAGGTTGAATCACATTATAACATGATTATGATTTAATCGTGACATGCAGCCGCGAACCTTCTTTTCAGTTCATCATTTCATGTCACTTCGAGACATAGCTGCTCAATTACGCAAAATTCTGAATTAGTGTGTCTCTTTGCTACTTCTTTTTGAATGCTTCTCTTGTTTTGTGGTCGCATTGTTTCACATGTTTTCGTTAAATTCTGATTCAGTATATCATAATTATTTGACTTACTGTCCTCCATTGGTTTAACTTCCCCCGAATGGCATGCTTTTGACAGTTGAGACTTTGACAGTTTGATCTGGCTCACAAAAGCAGAAATGTCGTTTGGTCGTTTCTCTTGATTAGCAAGAGTAAACGCCCTTGAATTTTCCCACGCAATTCATGCTAGAATTAAGCTTAGTAGGAATGATAAATTTTCATTGTTTGTCTTGACATTGACTCTCATTTAGAATGATTAAGGATTCAGAATGCCAGCTTCATGAATCTTTCAGTATGCCTAACTATATGACCCCCTCCGCTCTCTCTCTCTCTCAATTTACGATTTATCACACACACACACACACACACACACACAAAAGCCTTTACATCATTTCTGAGACGTCATTGACCCATTGAGAGCGACTACCGTCAAGGCTGTTTACATTGCAGACAGAAAATAGGCGCACTTTACGTCTCTTTGCTGACTTTGTTTTGCTATTTTGACTTATATACGTTGTTGCTTACCCCCCACCCACCACCCTTTTCTCTCTTTTTTTCTTCTTTTTTTTTTCTTTTTTTTTCTTCTTTTCTTTTTCTTTTTTTTTAAAATTATGTTAGTTGGGGGGGTTTTCATGTATTTTATTCCATGAGAAGACAGCATGGATCTAGCTTTTGTTACGACAGGTTTTCCTTACCTGTTTTCTGTGTGTGTGCGTGTGAGTATTGTTGTGGCCGTGTGGCAGTGTGGCCCGTGCTGCTCGTGTGGTTATTATGTTTCAGAGAGAACTGCGTCTCTGATTTGTCTGTCTTTGACAGACGGTTTTTGGACTGGAAGGCCTTCTGGTCAGTCTGTCCAGTGGTACCCCGGGTCCTCTTCATTTGTAAGAAGGGGAGAGGACTGACTGTTCGATCAACCAGGGTTCAGTCAGGGTGCCTGCAGGCCCTGCACTTACCTGTGCACTCGTTCGGCCAGGTGGAAGAGGAGCATGCGTTTCAGTCTCTGATTTTGGGGGACCAGGTTTCACTTGCTCTTGAGGTAAGCTTATTCACTGGCTTCTTCTTCTTCTTTTGCGATCGTGGGCTGCAAATCCTACGTTCACTCGAATGCACACGAGTGGGCTTTTACGTGTATGACCGTTTTTTACTCCGCCATGTAGGCAGCCATACTCCGTTTTCGAGGGTGTGCATGCTGGGTATGTTCTTGTTTCCATAACCCACCGAACGCTGACATGGATTACGGGATCTTTAACGTGCGTATTTGATCTTCTGCTTGCATATACACACGAAGGGGGTTCAGGCACTAGCAGATCTGCACATATGTTGACCTGGGAGATCGTAAAAATCTCCACCCTTTACCCACCAGGCGCCGTCACCGTGATTCGAACCCGGGACCTTCAGATTGACAGTCCAACGCTTTAACCACTCGGCTATTGCGCCCGTGATTTATTCACTGGCATTATACTAGTTCTGTGTCGCTTTTTTTTTTCTTTTTTTGTAGCTGTACATATATTATTCGGTTGGGGTTTTTTGTGTGTGTTGTTGTTGTTTTCTGTCTCCTGATGTGTCTTAAGATTTTTATGATTTCCGCGTAATTTCGTATTCTTTTAGTCATTGCTAGGTATGGTTTCGTATGTTTATACTTTGACCAGCGGTCTATCAAATCTTGGGCGAGAGGGGCGCTACCTTTCCTCCCCTTACATTGATAAGGAAATATTTGTTTTAGTATAAATTTTCTCACGATGACCACGTTTTGCCACAGAGATATCTATAATGTTTTGTCTCTGGACAGTTTCCTTTTCTGTTATCATTCTCTCTCTGGCAGAGGCCACAGGGTTGTCTTACCGTGCGCCCCTCTTCGGGTGTGGCAGGGCGGTGGTGTGTGTGAGTGGGGGTGGGGACGTGCAGTCCCGTTCCTTATTTTACGGTCCGGCCTATCACTCCTTCCCCCTTCCACATCTCCTGGTTCTTTGTATTTCATTCACCTTGTGTATCTTTGGAAGATTTTTTTTTTCTGTCCTTGTATATCATGCGTGGGTGTCAGCAGAGATTAGAAAAGAGAGATAAACCACTCGCGGCAGGCCCCTTCTTACTGTCTATAACAGTGCTGAAGCCGTTTTGGGGCACACACGCAGTGCGGAAGGGTGGGGGTAAATCACCCTCTCCTTCCCCACCTGAAGGAAACTGGTCGGTTCTGACGGTTCAGCTGCAGTAAAGCGAAAGTTAAGTTATGCCTGGAATTTCCCACGTGTAGTAAGATTCGCTGTATACAATGAAAACCGATTCATTTTTGCTTGGTTTTTAGCACGTTTGCATCTGCTTGAATGTAGATAATATAAAAAGAAAATAAGCTCTTCTTCTTTTGCGATCGTGGGCTGCAAATCCTACGTTCACTCGAATGCACACGAGTGGGCTTTTACGTGTATGACCGTTTTTTACTCCGCCATGTAGGCAGCCATACTCCGTTTTCGAGGGTGTGCATGCTGGGTATGTTCTTGTTTCCATAACCCACCGAACGCTGACATGGATTACAGGATCTTTAACGTGCGTATTTGATCTTCTGCTTGCATATACACACGAAGGGGGTTCAGGCACTAGCAGATCTGCACATATGTTGACCTGGGAGATCGTAAAAATCTCCACCCTTTACCCACCAGGCGCCGTCACCGTGATTCGAACCCGGGACCTTCAGATTGACAGTCCAACGCTTTAACCACTTGGCTATTGCGCCCGTGATTTATTCACTGGCATTATACTAGTTCTGTGTCGCTTTTTTTTTTCTTTTTTTGTAGCTGTACATATATATTCGGTTGGGGTTTTTTGTGTGTGTTGTTGTTGTTTTCTGTCTCCTGATGTGTCTTAAGATTTTTATGATTTCCGCGTAATTTCGTATTCTTTTAGTCATTGCTAGGTATGGTTTCGTATGTTTATACTTTGACCAGCGGTCTATCAAATCTTGGGCGAGAGGGGCGCTACCTTTCCTCCCCTTACATTGATAAGGAAATATTTGTTTTAGTATAAATTTTCTCACGATGACCACGTTTTGCCACAGAGATATCTATAATGTTTTGTCTCTGGACAGTTTCCTTTTCTGTTATCATTCTCTCTCTGGCAGAGGCCACAGGGTTGTCTTACCGTGCGCCCCTCTTCGGGTGTGGCAGGGCGGTGGTGTGTGTGAGTGGGGGTGGGGACGTGCAGTCCCGTTCCTTATTTTACGGTCCGGCCTATCACTCCTTCCCCCTTCCACATCTCCTGGTTCTTTGTATTTCATTCACCTTGTGTATCTTTGGAAGATTTTTTTTTTCTGTCCTTGTATATCATGCGTGGGTGTCAGCAGAGATTAGAAAAGAGAGATAAACCACTCGCGGCAGGCCCCTTCTTACTGTCTATAACAGTGCTGAAGCCGTTTTGGGGCACACACGCAGTGCGGAAGGGTGGGGGTAAATCACCCTCTCCTTCCCCACCTGAAGGAAACTGGTCGGTTCTGACGGTTCAGCTGCAGTAAAGCGAAAGTTAAGTTATGCCTGGAATTTCCCACGTGTAGTAAGATTCGCTGTATACAATGAAAACCGATTCATTTTTGCTTGGTTTTTAGCACGTTTGCATCTGCTTGAATGTAGATAATATAAAAAGAAAATAAGCTCCCCCCACCACCAACTCCCCCCCCCCCCCCCCCCCCTCCCAGCGCAATGTTGCACATGAGAGAGACAGTTATAAATTATTGAACTGCGTTTTCGTAACGCTACTTGTTCTTCACACTTTCTGGTTTACATCACCATTTCTTCAACAACAACAACAACAAAAAATATATATATATATATCAAACCATAAAACACATATTCAGCTCTGTCTCTCTTCTAACATCTGTCTATACATACATACATGCATACATGAATACATACATACATAATTTCATATAGATCTATCAGTATGTAAATCTAAATCTATCTATATGTACATAATCATATATATAATTCATATATATACGAACGCTTCATGTTGCCCGAGCAGACCGTTGTATTGTGCTCTATCTCTCTAAGTCTCTGTCTCTGTCTCTCTCTCTCTCTTTCGGGAGTTTTACATGACTGTTAAAAGCATCTACGATTCTGTACTTGTATGTGTTCGTGACGAAGGTATTTATTCAGACTTTTTTCAGTGTCCAAGAGGGGTTAAACAAGGTTTTATGCTAAGCTCACAGCTGTTTTCCTTTTTCATCGGTGAATTGGCAGTGGAGTTATCAAAGAAGGGGAGACATGGAATACAAATGATACCTGGCGCAACAGATTTGCTCTTAATGCTATTTGCTGATGATGTTGTACTCTTGTCTGACACACCCATAGGGTTACAAAATCAATTAAATGCCCTTAAGCAAGAAACAGACAGACTACAACAAACAGTGAATCTCGATAAGACCAATATTATAGTTTTTCGCAATGGAGGTCATCTTTCGACTCGTGAAAAATGGTGCTGTGGTGATAGGGAAATAAAAGTAACCAATACATATAAATATTTAGGAATGTTATTCACAACAAAATTGAGTTTGACATCTGCGTGGGATGAAGCAAACAGAAAAGGGGAAAAAAGGTGTAATCCAAATTATAAAATCACTCAGGAGACTGCGTTCGACTGACGCATTCCTTTAGTTTGGGCGGGGCAAAGGCAGTTCATGAATAATGAATGCGTGTCGCGGCGCAGGCTGCCTGGCTTCAGCAATTTCTGCAAGTGGTTTATCTCTCTTTTCTGATCTCCGGTGTCAGCTTCTGCGTTTCTTACCCTTCTAGCTTCTCCCCTCCCTTTTTTTTTTTTTTTTTTTTTTTTTTTTTTTTTAACCTCAGTCTGTCCACCTGGATATTGACCGTACTTTCAAAATAATGTGTTCAAGCTTTTTCTCTCTCGCCCAAGTTTAACCGAGAGTCAGCCCTGCTGCCCTCATCCTCGACAAGTCCACGCCGTGATAGAGGTTGTGCCAGAGATTCCAGCATATCACTTTGCTTCTCTCACCTGTCTGAAGTGAGAGCTGGAGGAGGAGGCGAGTTAGCGCCGGAGCCAGCGACGGGGATGTTCTCTGGTTGCGTTTGGCTGCTCCCAGGGCATTGAGACAACCACCCCCACCCCCTCTCTCACCAATATGTTTTGGAGTTGGAAAGTTGTCCCTTTAGCCAGCCAGATAGTTGAGTTAATGTTGTGAATAGTCTGGTTTTTATCCCTTCTCCTCGCTTTCCTCCTTTTTTTTATAATCCCACACACACACACACACACACACACACGCACGCACACACACACACACACACCCCTCTCTAATGTCTAATATCACTTAACGTGGATAGACATTAAATCGATTTGAACACACACACACACCAAACACACACACACATACATCTATCTCATGTTGTGAAACCACAGACAGGCTACTACACAACTTTACGCGACGTTTTGTTCCCAATGATGAACGCGTGCAAATTAGCACAAATGGGAGCTACCCAATGCATGACGTTTGACTTGAAAAGATTTTTTTCAAATGAACGCAGTTATTGGCCTTGAACAATCAATCGCCAATTACAAAAAAATAGCCAATGCAAGACAGAACTGGCAAGCAGGCAGAAAAGAGAAAATAAACGTCAGGACGGTTTAAATGCACGCATTGTCCTTAGACGCTGAATTGGAATGGTTCAGGAAATTGTACGTCAAATACGTGAGTGCACTTTTTGACTCACTTGTGTAAACAAAGTGAGTCTATGTTTTAACCCGGTGTTCGGTTGTCTCTGTGTGTGTGTGTGTGTGTGTGTCCGTGGTAAACTTTAACATTGACATTTTCTCTGCAACTACTTTGTCAGTTGACACCAAATTTGGCATAAAAATAGGAAAATTTCAGTTCTTTCCAGTCATCTTGTTTAAAACAATATTGCGCTTCTGGGATGGGCACAAACAAATAAAGAATGAAGCCTAATTATATGCAAACTGCATTTACTGTTATATTTGTATTTTTTGTATTCTCTAAACTTGGCACTTTGATCTGATATTCTGACCCAACAGCTAGAGCAGTCATTATTATCATTTTTTGTTCAAACAGGAACTTCTTTTGCTAAGCATGGAAGTTTTATTTATTTTGCAAACGTTTGGTGCAGATAGTAAAAAAGGGAAATTACTCTGTAATGCTAGTGGAGTTAATTTGCTTTAAACTGATCTTTCTCATCTTAAACATTACATTTTGAAACAAGAGAGGCAAGGCCTTCAAGACTCACTTGTGATGCACTTTTTTTTTTAAATCCAAGCTTTTTATGTATTGAGTATCATTTAAAAATGTAATGTTTAAGATGAGAAAGATCAGTTTAAAGCAAACTAAGTTCCCCAGCAGAGTAATTTCCCTTGTTCTACTGTCTACACCAAAACGTTTGCAATAAATAAAACTTCCATGCTTAGCAAAAGAAGTTCCTGTTTGAACAAAAAATGATAATAATGACAGATCTTTTGTTGGGTCGAATTTCAGATCAAAGTGCCAAGTCTAGAGAATACAAAAAATATAAATATAACAGTAAATGCATTATACTCAATACATAAATAGCTTGGATTTTTTTTTAAATGTATCACAAGTGAGTCTTGAAGGCCTTACCTTTCTTGTTTTCATCTGTTATTCTTTATAGTTATATGGCGCATATCTTCGGAGAGAGAGAGAGACCCCCCCTCAAACACAATTGTGTACACAAACCACTACCACCACTACCATCACCCCCACACCACATCACACACGCACTACTCCACACCATGTACACACACACACACACACACACACACACACCACACATGCGCGTGCATGCGTGCACTCACGCAAGCGCGCGCACACACACACACACACACACACACACACACAGTGTAGCCGTGTGCATCACATTTCTTATCTGCATTTGAAGCGGTACGATTTTATTTGTTGAAATATCCACATATACACAGAAAAATAGTGGAGGTGCGTATGAAAATACGACTTGATTCCAAGAATGGATACTGTTGGGAAACAGTTTCTGCTTCATACTTCAGACGTTCGGGACAGCTGTCGTTGCTTTTTTTTTTGGAAACGAAGTTATTTGTTTGGTGCCAAAGATGAAAGCATGTTTTTCAATAGACGTGAACCAATTTTAAATATTTCATTTTTTAAATGGTATACTGAAACTAAACAAAACATGAATTGTTTGAGTATGAATTTGCAACAAGATTTTCAGGAGATCTTTTCTACCGATACTGTTGTGGGGAAGAATGGTTTGCGAAAAACATCCTCAAGAATTCAGATGAAGCTATGAACTTTTATTGTTAAAGAACATGCCAGGCATATTTTTAAAAAATAATAGCATAGTTTTGGACGTGCATGGTTAAACACAAACTTGGCCCATTTTACCCCCATGACACATCGACGTAAACATGAACAACTACAACCATTGGGTGTTCATCTTGACATACGACAGCACTTTCCATTTCTGCCAATCTTACTACTTTTTCTCATATGTTCATCTGTCTAAATAGTTATTCTGAAGTAATTAAAAACTACTACTACTACGACTACTTTATTAAGATTTTAAAAAATACTAATAACAATAATAATAAAAAGATGCGCTGTGCAGTATGTCAAACTTTATTTTTCAACAATACCGCCAACGAACTTTGAAATAGGAAACCAGATCTCAAAATAGATTTCGGAACCACTGATTGAAGAAAGATTAAAATCGGCAACTGTACAAAGCCTTTGTACAAATGGTCAAGGGGACTTTGTATATCTTACCATCTTTTTTTCTTCGGTGTAAATTATAGCATCAGTTTAAATTGTAGATACTGTTTCATGAGTCTTGCGTCATTCTAGAAGACGTTTCTCCTAATCTCACTAGTGAAGCAACACCACCTTGAGAATTATATATATATATATATATATATATATATATGTGTGTGTGTGTGTGTGTGTGTGTGTGGAGAGAGAGAGAGAGAGAGAGAGAGAGAGAGAGATTCACAATGACACTTAGCCAAACTGGTTAACAGGAGATGTTCGATCTGTGTCTCAATGATAAAAAGTATTATATCAACCGAACACTTACGTAAACCTATGGCTCAGTCAGTCAGTGTCAGCTGCCAGTAGATCTAGTTCTTTTTGATTCCTTTTTTCTCGTACATTTGTTTTACACATGACGCATGGCCTCCTCATCTTTTGTTCAGTATTACACTCAAAGCATGGCTGTAAAAAGAGGACACCTATTCGAGAATGCTGAGTTAAATCTAATATACGAAATCATTACACACGATTCAATTCATATTTACAAGTGATATATTCAATCATCGATTCGTGATTACCTGACCACTTAACGAAATACATAGTTTAAATGTCAGGAGTTGATAAAAGACCATCACATTGTTTCAAACAAAAAATATTCAATGCTAACGTCTAAATGATAAACAGAGAATATCCTTCAAGGCAGAAAAGGCCAGTACAAACAGCATTAGATTGTTGTTGTTGTTTTTTTTTGTTGTTTTATAACGGCACTAATCAGTTATACACTACACTAGTCTTCAATCTCCGCCAACGAATGTGTATCGATTTGTCTTGTCAGTCTTAAGGTCGGAGGTGATAGGTGTATTCCACATCAATCCGGTTCCCTTTCAGTTCTTCTCCGTCCAGTCGCGCTGATCTCTTCACTCTCTGAAAACACTGAGCTCTCTGGAAAAGAAAGACAAACTGTAACTTTTTCACACAACACACACACACACACACACACACACACACACACACACTAACTAACTAACTAACTAACAAACTAAGTAACTAGCTAACAGACTGACTAGCTAACCGAATAAATAAAGAACCAACCAACTGATCAACTGACTGACGCACACATAAAGAGAAGCGAAACGAAACTTGTTGTGTCAAATTTGCATAATCAACATGACGAGCTCCAGTGATTTCAATGTTATTCATAATTGGCTGACCAATGATATACAACGCTTGTTAATGCAGTATGACCTGAGTGGCTGATGTGTGTGTGTATGCGTGTGTGTCTGTGTAGCAGAGGCAGAGATACAGACAGACCGATAGACAGAGAGAGACACAGAGAGAGATAAACAGACAGACAGGCAGACAGACCAACAGAGACAGTGGCAGAGGTACTGAAAGAGTGACAGACAATATAGACAGAAAGAGAGAAAGCATGCACAATAAGCTTCATTGGTCCATGTCTAAACAGAAGATGTGGAGAGAGAGAGAGAGAGATACCTGTGTTTTTTGTTGTTGTTTTGTTTTTGTTTGTTTGTTTCGTTTGTTTGATTTTTTTTGTTTTATGTTTTTCCTCTTGCAAACACGAGCTTTCTTGGTGGATCGGTTGGTTAGCTGGTTGGCTCGGTTGGTATTTCTTTTTTTTTTCTTTTTTTAGTGTGTGTGTGCGTGCGTGCGTGTGTGTGTGTGTGTGTGTGTGTGTGTGTGTGTGTGTGTGAAACTTGTTTCTTCAGGTTAATGACAAACATTCAAAAGTCGTGCACACTATGCAAAGGGAATGGGATTGGACAAAATGCGCTGAAGAGATCTAACCAATAACTGTCATTGGAAGTTTAATATCCGTATCCTTAAAATCAAGGGCCAAAAATATACCATACACCTTTGATGAACAGAAAAAAGTACAAAGGGAAAAGGATCGCCTCCCATTACTCTGCTCTCCGGTGGTAAACATACAATTGCAAACATGATGGAGCTCACTTTATTTTTTCAATTGAACTTCTAAGAATCAGGCAGAAAATATTTTCTTCCAATTCTGCCATACGATTATGTTTTTTGTTTTTGTTTTTTGTTTTGTTTTGTTTTTTTAATACAGGGGAAATTCAGTCTTCCGCTTTCTTTTGTGGGATGTAACAGCATTTTTCTGAGAGAGGGTTTGCGAACAGTTTGCAATGCACCTACTGAAGAAGGTATGTCTGCTATCGGAAAACGTCAAGTGGTTAAGACACATACATCTTGCACATGATGACAACAGGACCATTTCGACAGAGTGAACCTTACCTCATAGCAGAAGAAATCGACCCTGCTGTCACAGAGACGAACGGAGCACTTGAAGTGCAGGGCGAGGGGAGCGCTGGGCTTTTTGTACACCTGCAGGATCAGGAACTCTGTGCCTCTCTGCCTCCCATCGTACACCATCACTCCCACCGGGTACATGGCACAGCTGTACGTCAAACGATTATCTGTCTTTTTTTTTTAAATAATTTACTTCCTGGTTCTGTGTGTACACAAGTTCAGTACAGGTCACTTCATTTTCCCCTTCTGGAACAACGCTTCACTGGCAACGTTTGGAGAAGCCATGATTTGACTGCTTTGTTTCCCCTCTCTGCCTTGAAGCAGAGAAACTTTCACCAGCAAAGACCTTTTCAAAAATATGAGTACCGAGGTCCCACAACAGAGGTTAGGGTTGTAAACCTTCATGGCTTTTAACATTTTGTAAGGAGATCTTACATCAACTTCACTTAAGTGACTTTCTCTTCATTTCCATGTTAGGCCTACATCATGCTAAACATAATAACAAACAATCCGTTGTGCCTTTTTATATAATAACTGAACACTTTTCAAAGTACCAGACAACTACAATCAATTTCAAACAAATATTCAGGACAATTTGAAAACTTTTCAAAGTACCACTGAGATAAATACTTAATTTCAAACATATTTTCAGGACACTTTGAAAAAACTTTCCAAAATACCTCTGACAATTAAAGTTAATTTCAAATATAACTATTTTCAAGACACTCGAAACAACTTTTCTACACGTACAACCATCCCCTTCTCTGCTTCACACCTCGTTTAATTTGCATCTCCTCCGTCCTCTCTCTCTCTCTCTCTCTCTCTCTCTCTCTCTCTCTCAAACACCGACACACTCACTTACAAAGTCCACACACACACACACACACACACACATCCCGCCCTCACCACCCCTCCTCCCCCACCCACACCAACAGAAAAAAAGCACGCACCTGCACGTACGCACACACGTGCACACACACACACACACACACACACACACACACACACATACGAATTAAGAGAGAAGTACAGGCGCATTCTAATGACCTAACCTCAACCCATTCTTCACCACCGTAACCTTCAAGAGAGGACAGGCGCCTGCTGATGACATGTTCCTTACCCATTCTTCACCACCGTGACTGTGTGGACGCCATTGCTAGCCGTGCAGTCCATCACTTTGATCTCCGTCATGGTCTCTGTAACGTCATGCACATGACTCACACCTCATGACTCAAGTCAAACCAATCGCAGCCACATGTACGAACAATATTTTAGAAACATGAACTGAGGCGAAGCCTTCAGTGATTCACGCGCGATTCTCACAACTTTTCCCTATACACAACTCACTGCAGGGGAAAACAGTAACCCCAAGCTACCCAATATCAAAAACCCAACACCTTTCCAGCAAATGCATTATTTGGAAAGCTTTCGGTATTGCTGTACTTTAAACGCGACATCCTATTGCAATCAATGAAATAACTGTGAACTGATACAGGTATATATGCTAGGAGTAACAGAAATCAATAAGATGGACATCTAAAAAAACAATGAGAAACTGTAAATCCTAGAGATATCTATTCACAGGTAGACGTGTCTCAAAGTTACATTCGAATATTTATTAATCGCTGAACTGTCGCCTTCGCTGAACTGTCGCCGGCGACAATTTGACTGAGCTCAGTTAACCGCTGAATCAGCGACAATTCAGCTCGTCAACAACAAATCAACGGTTACTTACTAAACACCAAATTGTCGCCGTTTGTTTTGCTGTCTGTTGATAATATTGAAGACTAAAGGAAGGCGAGATAAATAAGGATAAAAGTTGTGAAGAAGCAGGGAACCAAAGAAAAAAAACAACAACCCAGACAGCAATGAAATGAGAAATTGAGGAAGGGAGTTAAGACAGAAAGAAAAAAGAAATATTCGGAATTCAAGCATAAAAAGAAAGCAGAATGACATATAAAGAATTTGAAATGGAACGAGTGGAAATTAAAAAAAAATGAACTAATGAACGAAAAAAAAAAAAAGAAATAAAGATAAGAAAGATTGAACACAATGAAAGAAAGATAATGCATTTTTGTGTGTTTGTGTACAACAGCTTAGTAGGGTCAGCCCGGTGTGCCCCCAGTCTATGTTCCAGTTTTTTCGCCAGGTCTAAGTTCCCCCTGGTCTTTATTCCCCCCAGATCTTTGTTCCCCAAAATTTACGTTTTCTGGCATTTTGTTCCCCTCCAGTCTATATTCTCTCGGGTATATGTTCCACCAAGTCTATGTTCCCTCAAGTCTATGTTACCCCATGTCTGGAACCACTGCTGACTACTATATCTTATGCAACGTTTTTTCACCGGTTTTGACCACTTATCACTACAAATGTGGCCACTACTGACTGCTGACCACTGACCTCTGCTGACCATGTTTCACTTCTGGCCAATGACCACTGCTGACCACTGGCCACCACTCACCATTACTGATCATTGGTCACCACAGAACATTATGGCCACTGACCACTACTGACCACTGACTACTGCTGACCACTAACTCCTCAACACTGCTGACCGCCACTCACCACTGACCACAGCTGGTCACTGACACTTCTGACTACTGACACTGCTGACCACCACTCAGAACTGACGACTACTGGTTGCTGACCATTACTGACCACTCGTCACTGCTGAACCCTACTGACCACAGTTCACCACTGATCGCCACTGACCACCATTGACACTGACCGCTGCTGACCACTGATTCTTACTGACTGCTGACCATTGCTGACAACTACTGACCACCTTTGACAATTGATCACGGCTGACCGCCTCTGACCACTACTGACAGCTGACCACCACTGACCACTGGTCACCGCTGACAGCCACTGACCACCGCCGAAAAATGACCATTACTGACTACTAGCCACTGCTGACCGCTTACCAATATCAACCACCAATGACCACTACAGACCACCACTGACACTGGCCACTGCTGACTAATGATGACCACTACTGACCGCTGACCACTGGTCACCGTGCTAGTGAGCGCCGCTGACCATGACCACCGCTGACAACTATTGATCACCAATGACCACTATTAACCACCATTGACACTGACAACCACTGACCCCTGACCACTACTGTCGACTGATAACCGTTGACTGCTACTGACCACTACTGACCACTACTGACCGCTGTCCATTAACACCGCTGACTAGTACTAACCACCGATCACTTCTGGCCACTATCGACCACTACTGAATGCTGACAACAGCTGACCACTGCTGGTCACAACTGACCGCCACTGACCACCGCTGACCCACACTGACTACCAATCACCATCACTAACCACTACTGACAACCGACAACCAGTGACCACTGCTGACTACTACTGACCGCTGACTACTACTGACCGCTTGTCACCGGTGAACATTATGGCCACTGACCTCTGCTGACTGTCACTGACCGTGGCTGACCTGGGGCAGCATAGACCTGGGGGAATATATACCTTGGAGAACATACACCTGGCTGGGGGAACACAGACCTTTGAGAACAGAAAAAACCTGAGGGAACACTGACATGCTCCGGAACTCAGCACGCATATACACAGAATACCCCCACACAAACTATCCAAGTCATGAAGTGCTTGTGAAGGAAACAACCACGACAAACCAGCGGTTACTTAGTAACCGCTGAAATGTCCGCCAATCCACTGAAATGTCGTCAATCCGCTGATGTGACGTCAACCCGCGACAATTTGGCGGTTTTCTGACCCCCTCAGTTGTCGCCGATCCGATGAACTGTCGCTGACCAGGCTACGTTGGTCAGGAATGTTCGGCGTAAACGAGATCAAAGTGCTTGTTTATGTCGGCTGGGAATGTAATGTGTTCACGGGATCTAAATATGCCTAAGTGTTTAATTACCTCGGTTGAGAATGTTCAGTGCAAAAAAAAAAATTAATTAAATTAAATTTAAAAAAAGAGATTCAAGTGAGTGTCTACTTTGGTTAGGGATGTCCAGCGTGAACAAGATGTAAACAAATGTCTCATTACCTCGGTTGGGAATGTTCAGTGTAAACAGGATTTCAATGAAAGTCAGAACACGAACGTCCCCAGCTGAGTTCTTTCTTCGGCGCCCTAGTTCTTTCACGTCCACAGCCAGATGAGGTCTGGATCAAAAAACACATTATCATAGACATTTAATGAATGAACAACAATAAAAGTTTTACACAACTTTATTCTCATAACCGCACACACACACACACAATAAATAAAAATATATATACATATAAATGTATATAAGCAACCTTCAGAAAGCTATTGACAATGTAACGGTGATAACCACTCTCTTCATAAAGCTATAAAGAGTATAACAATTAAAGTCCCTCTCTTCAGAAAGCCACGCACGGTAAAACAATCCCAGTCACTCTCTTCAGAACAATATACACAGTATAACAATGAAAGTCACTCTCTTCAGAACAATATACACAGTATAACAATGAAAGTCACTCTCTTCAGAACAATATACACAGTATAACAATGAAAGTCACTCTCTTCTGAACAATATACACAGTATAACAATGAAAGTCCCTCTCTTCAGAACAATATACACAGTATAACAATGAAAGTCACTCTCTTCAGAACAATATACACAGTATAACAATGAAAGTCACTCTCTTCAGAACAATATACACAGTATAACTATGAAAGTCACTCTCTTCAGAACAATATACACAGTATAACAATGAAAGTCACTCTCTTCAGAACAATATACACAGTATAACTATGAAAGTCACTCTCTTCAGAACAATATACACAGTATAACAATGAAAGTCACTCTCTTCAGAACAATATACACAGTATAACAATGAAAGTCACTCTCTTCAGAAAGCCATACACCGTGTCACCTTGCCAGTGTGCATGACAGTAAAGACCGCTACATGGGAATCCACTCACAACCTTCAAAGTAGGATACTGTTTTTTTGACTCACTTGTGTAAACAAAGTGAGTCTATGTTTTAACCCGGTGTTCGGTTGTCTGTGTGTGTGTGTGTCTGTGTCTGTGTGTCCGTGGTAAACTTTAACATTGACATTTTCTCTGCAAATACTTTGTCAGTTGACACCAAATTTGGCATAAAAATAGGAAAAATTCAGTTCTTTCCAGTCATCTTGTTTAAAACAATATTGCACCTCTGGGATGGGCACAAAAAAATAAAAAGAAGCCTAATCATATGCAAACTGCATTTACTGTTATATTTATATTTTTTGTATTCTCTAAACTTGGCACTTTGACCTCTTATTCTGACACAACAACAACAGCAGTCATTATTATCATTTTTTGTTCAAACAGGAACTTCTTTTGCTAAGCATGGAATTTTTATTTATTTTGCAAACGTTTTGGTGCAGATAGTAAAAAAGGGAAATTACTGTGTAATTATTGCTAGGGGACTTAATTTATCACAAGTGAGTCTTGAAGGCCTTGCCTCTCTTGTTCTTACCTTCAAACTGTGTTATGACACAATAGTCGTGTAGGACTTGTCTGCACGGATTCTTTTTTTTTTTTTTTTTTTTTTCTTTTTTTTTTTTTTTTAATAACTCGTTTTAGACATTTCATGATTTGGAAGAAATAGATTTAAAAACAACAGAAGTATATTTTCTTCGTGGTCACTATCGGAAATTCAAAGTCCCACTGTCAGAAATATTAATTCAAACGTTCACCATCATACTCATTGGCTGATTACTCGTTTGCATTTTTTGTATGTGTTAGATTTACTTCACTGTTTACGAATCATAATAACTAACCCATACAGTAGCTTCATTTCATATTCTCGAGGATTTTGCGAAAATGAACGACGATGTAAAGACAACTCACTCTGGTAAATTCTCCACAGTGCAGTTGACATTGACCTTGGTATCAGAAATATGGCGCCCCAGTGGGTCGGTGTACACAAGCAAATCGCGTGAGAAGGTTATCCACTCGACCTGTTCAAAAAAAAAAATAATAATAATAAAAAAATAACTCTAACTGAATCAAATTCCTGAAGTTGTTTTCTGAAATTATCGCTGAGGTCGTTGGAACATCCAAAAGGTAGCTGAAGGATGTGGTCAGCTGAAGGACACACATACATATGCATGGTAAAAATCCCAAATGCAGAGAAAAGTAGCAAATCATGCACAGAAAAAGCAAACCAATTATGTGTATTAAAGATCAAATCCAAAGACGAGGACCTTTGCATACTTTAATCTGTATATACTGGTGGTTTACATTCCTTTTTTCTCTATTCTTGTCTCACTCGCTCGCGCGCGCGCGCGCGCACACACACACACACACACACACACACACACACACACACACACATGCGGGCATGCTGAACTGCCCGCTTAGTCTCCTCTCTACGTAGTATACCTACGTTTTGACTGACACAAGCGCAGTGATTGCTTCAGAGACATAACAACAGCTCAGTGTTGGTCTGGTCATTTTATGCTTTGTGTAATACATTATTTTATTTTTTTTTAAACGGAATAAGACAATAGTACACTGTCCTGTATACAATATTCTTTCTGCGTGTGAAACTTGGGCTGGGAGAGCGTATCGCCACAATGCTGCACCACCCACATGTATTCTTCTTTATGCTATCAACAGTATATTTCAGTTACCATCAAAGTAGATTTTCCAACAGAAATTTGCCAGGAACAGCCTTTCTGTTGCCGTGGTTTCTTTTATGTGTGCTAAGTACGCTGCACAAGTTTATCATCTCTAGACTTTGTCTTTTGGAAACAGGTAATAGAGAAAAGACTGCTACAGCCATCACCAGAAGCAGCATGGCAATGTCTGTTGGCCCGTAACTCACCGTTTCTTCTTCCACTGTGGCGCTGCCTGCACAAGGGTCGTTCTTATGAAGAAACTCTCCAACAAAGCCCTGCCACCCGTTGCTGCCATGGGCACCAAGCTGGTTCACTGGCTGCAACTGATCACAACGGGTGTAACGATAAATTACTGTAGCTGTCACGCATCTCAACTCGGTAACTTTGTGCGACGGGCGCAATAGCCGAGTGGTTAAAGCGTTGGACTGTCAATCTGAGGGTCCCAGGGTTCGAATCACGGTGACGGCGCCTGGTGGGTAAAGGGTGGAGATTTTTACGATCTCCCAGGTCAACATATGTGCAGACCTGCTAGTGCCTGAACCCCCTTCGTGTGTATATGCAAGGAGAAGATCAAATACGCACGTTAAAGATCCTGTTATCCATGTCAGCGTTCGGTGGGTTATGGAAACAAGAACATACCCAGCATGCACACCCCCGAAAACGGAGTATGGCTGCCTACATGGCGGGGTAAATAACAGTCATACACGTAAAAGCCCACTCGTGTGCATACGAGTGAACGCAGAAGAAGAAGAAGGTAACTTTGTGCACTGGCTACAGATTTCCCAAAATGGGCTTCGAGACCAAGAAGCCAGGATTTCCAGATACAAAGAGCGGCGCACTTTTCAAACCCATTTGGGACGATTCAGGGCGGTTTGTCTTGGAAGTAATAAGAGCTTGCAGTCAGCTGGGCTATGAACAAAACGAACTGAATGATATGTACCGTAGGCAGTCACTCTAATCAATTTACCACGTTGGTCACTGAATTTACTTTTATTTTGATCTCTGCTGCTCTTTCTAGATATTAGTCTAGATAACGTCATTTCAAATAACACAAAGACCACTTTGTTTATAAATATTCATTTCAAATAACACAAAGACCACTTTGTTTATAAATACATTACTTTTACCAAGACGTAGAACTGCTCTCAGTTTTGAAAAACATGAACCTGAAAAGCACATAATTATTATTCTTCATATCTGATCTGAACTGACTTCCTTGCTAACATTTTTTTTTACAAATTATTCTGTGGGGAAAATGTACCATTTCAAGACGCCTATTGATACCTGCAGGATACGTGTACTGTCCATATGGCGAGCACATGCGCAGCACATGTCGAACATGATAGTTTCCTGTGAAACAAATAGTGTAGTTTGCATTGCTAATTTACTATGCATGATATTTTGGCAGTTACATGATACCTTATGTTGTGACTTACCTGGCAGGGAATGTTGGCAGTCACGTGATACCTTATGCTGTGACTTACCTGGCAGGGAATGTTGGCAGTCACATGATACCTGATGTTGTGACTTACCTGGCAGGAAGTGTTGGCAGTTACATGATACCTTATGTTGTGACTTACCTGGCAGGGAATGTTGGCAGTCACATGATACCTTATGTTGTGACTTACCTTGCAGGAGGGTTTTGCATTCTCAGGATGCTTGATGTTCCACGAGGCCAGGTCAGTGAATCCATACGGGAACACGTTGACCACCATCTTGTCCCGGGTACACTCTACCTGCACTGGATAGTCAGCACACACAATACTCATCAGAAAGACTAACCGCTATGGCGAAGTGGTTAACACAACAGAGTGCATGAGCATGGGCTCAAATCTTAATCAGGCATATCATACTGGGATATGACCCCATGGTCAGCTCCCACCCAGATACTGGAATGCCAAGGGCTCAAAAAGGGAGACTCGGACACCACAGCCAAGTGACTCTATAGGATGTTGCACAACTGCCTTGAACACCACAGAGAGTGTCTGTATCTCTCAGGCCTAGCTGATATCAGCTCCTTCACACACGCGCGCAAACACACACACACACACACACACACACACACACACACACACACGACTTGAAAAGCCCATAATGCTTGCGTATATAAAACAATAATTCATAAAAATAGCGAGAACGACTGGTTTGGCATGACTCACCCATCTTATGTTCACACATGTCCCCGTAGTATCCGTCTGGGCAAACACACACCGTGTCATTATAGCAGTCCCCTCGATGGCAAGGGTATTTCACACATGCACTGCCTGAAAGACATGGGAAAAAAAGTCTGCCCAACATTTGCCTTCTACAATGCATGCTCGTTTAATTAAGTTTGGTGAACGACTTTATGTTTGGGTTTTTTTTTGTTTTGTTTTTTCCACAATGCCACATGTGCGTCGGTGAGTGAATTGCAATTGAAGTTTCTATGCCCAGACTTTTTTTTTGTTCGTTTGTTTGTTTGTTTTTTTGGGGGGACCGGTCATTGTTAAATGTATGTGCATCTTTTTAGTCCGTATGTAGGCCATGTCACAGCACAGAGAATGCACTGTTGCGGGTTTTGAATAATTTATTTGTTACCAATCAGTTGTCTTCGTTATTCTTGATTTGAGCACGTTAATTTGCAGGATGATCTGAAGCCTAGGTATGTATTTTATTGTTGTGGCTTCCACTTGTTCTGCAGCTTGGCCTTAATGATGGTCCTGGATTCAGAGTAGACCTGTCCATCTGCTCTTTCGTAGTACCTTCCTTTGCCAGGGAGTCAGCAGTCTCGTTGCCAAGTACGTTGCAGTGGGAGGGAATCCACTGTAGGGTGACTGTGTAACTTGTGAACAGGGAGGCGAGAGAGGAGGGCAGATCGTTGAGTTCTGGATCTCTGTTGGACCAAAAGGCCTGCAAGATGGACAGGGCGTCGGTAAGGGAGACAACGTTGTGGCTGGCGTAGGGGTTGACCTCGAGGCTTCTGCTTCGGCTCTGTAATTGGTTGAGTACAGGCCGGTAGCGAGGCATATCTTTTCTTCTCTGCCTCACAGATACTGAACATAGACTCCTGCCCCTCCGTTCCGAATGGCATCTGCCGCAGAGCCGTCAGTGTAGACATCAGTCCAGAACTCTTTGGGGAACTGGGTGTGGAGGTGTTCAAGGGTGAGGGACTTTCTTTCAGGGCCGCTTTGAGAAAGACAGTGAGCGTGGAAGAACATTTTACAAGCATCACTGTCTGTGTAAGAGAGAGAGAGAGAGAGAGACAGAGAGAGAGAGAAGAGGCAGGCAGACGAAGTTCTCACCCCCACTGGTGTACTGGCACTGCGGGCCATGGAAGCCCTGCTCACAGTCACAGAGGAGGGTGGCGGCATTGCACTGACCTTGACCGCCAACACACTGCGTGCTGCTTCTGTCACAGCGAAAGCGCCACTCTTCCGTCCACGGTACTGCAACACGCGTTGCATACATCTCATTTGTTAGACACAGGTGTTTAGCATTTGATAATGAGTGTGTGCGCACGCACGCACGCATGCATACACACAAACACACATACATACATACACAGACACACACATGTGAGGCATACACAATGATACCCCAAAACACCCAGAATAATATTTTGTATTATATTTCTGTTTTCGCCCATAAAAAGTCCTTGAATACAAAGACACAAAAGCATATTTTGTAACAAATGGCATTTGAAGGGGGGGAAAAGAAAATGAAAATGGGGGGAAAGAAACTGGATGGAGGACCCAGTTAAAAAAAAAAAAAAAAAAAAAAGGTGGGAAAAAATGGGAGGTCGGAGGACCCACTAAAACAAAAACAACAAAAAAAAAACCTGTTAGTTTCAGTATTCAATGTGCAGCCTGCCATGCGTAATAAGCTGTTTTCTTAAACACATTTTTTTTTAATGAAAACATACCAGTTGAGAGGTCCTTTAACCCATTTGTGAAGTTTGTTTAGCATTATCTAGCCAGTGTGCAATCAGACCTTAGTTCCCGCCATCAGAAGAAAGATTAACTATTTCCATACGAACGGCGAAAGAGACGACGTTAACAGCGTTTCACCCCAATTACCATCACCAAAGTATTGCAAGCGGAAGGCTCTTATACTGAAGACGTGAATGTTGACAAAGAATACCACAGTTCTGACGACGGAAGCTAAAGGTTGGGTCATTCAGACACCCACTGGACATCCGAGGGGTCTGTGTAGAGGAGAAGAGAGGACTGGCCGTACTGAGTGAGTTAATCAAGCTTGGGTGTAAAAAAAAAAAATTTAAAAAAAGAAGGCATTTGACGCAGGCAGAAAATAGTCTATTGTTACATTTTCTGTTTCAAATTTATTTCAACAATTAAAAGAAAATATATTACAGACATGGTGCATACACCTTTTAACCAAAAGAAAATCCTGCACTGTTCGCACCTATTTCATCGCGCGTTTTCTTCAACTGAAGCCAGCACATTATACCAATACAAAATACACACATAAAAACGCCTGGACTGCTTTGTATGGCTGTATTTTGGGCAGTATGATAGAAATGATGTACAAATAAATGATGCATACAAATAATATTTTCATACATTCTGAAACATACTAGCACTTACTGCACATATGATTTTTTGGTACAATAACTTAATTCATGTTTTATCTTATGACTATATTTTACACATCAAAAACAGAGAAGAGTGAAACTATGTCCTCGTGATATTGCATGCAACTGAGGCCACACAAAAAAAGTGATAGTGTATACACACAGACACATCCTGTATAAAAAAAAAATAAATAAATAAAAAAATAAATAAAAACTAAAGTATATACACAAAAGGGATTAAAGGGCAGTATATTGGTATTTTACATGGCCAGAAATGCCTGCTAAGACTCGCTTACTCTTATCTCTGACTTGCTTAACATGTTAGGCCAACACACACACACACACACACACACACACATGCGCGCGCGCGCAAAACGCGCACCTTTGCTTGGTGTGTAAACGCGAGACAGAAATACCACACTCACCAGGGTAGCACGTGCCGTCAACAACCTCCACGTCATCCAGACCGACGTTACCGAACAGTTGCTGGTTACCGTCAGACCAGTCAATGACTGTTGCGAACTTTATCTGCAACGTTCACCTGGCCTTCAAAAGTAACTGTGACGATGATGACAATGACGATGATGATGATGCTAATGACCACATTGGTGATCACCATCATTTTGTTGTTGTTGTTGTTGTTATTGTTATCATTATTCTGCATCTCTCTGTTGGTTGTGCAGATGATGGGATGTTTATATCGGTTGCTGGTTGTTTTTTTGCTTTTTTTCTCCTCTAATCTTTTTTTTTATGATCTTACGTACAGGATATTATGCAGGGATCGCGTGCGCATGCGTGCGTGTGTGCGTGTGTGTGTGTGTGTGTGTGTGTGTGTGTGTGTCTTTGTGTGTTTGTGTGTTCGTTCGTTCTTTTCCTTAACGTCTATCCATATTTGTGATCTTAGACGAAAATCCATCAACTCCCCCACCCATCCCATGCCTTAAATTATCACTATTTTCCCTGTTCCTCTCTCCTCAATTAGCATTATAAATGTGTGTGTGTGTGTGTGTGTGTGTGTGTGTGTGTGTGTGCACGCGCGTGTGTGCGTGTATATCTGTGTGTGTGTGTGTATGTGAGCGTGTGCGTGCACACGCGCGCGATATTCATTGCTGTTTGAATACTGATATAAATACATCCCCTGTCGAATTTTTATTTCAATTATAGAACCCAACAGGATTGTCGAATTTTAAGACGATTTGAATAATTCCAGGACTATCCAGGACAGTCCACCCAGTTTCCCATGGATAAACAGATTGCGTCTACCTATCCATTGCCGTTTTGCCCTTGTTCAGTATTAATGCTTTTTTGAATCACTTGTGTAAACAAACTGAGTCTGTGTGATAACCTGGTGTTCGGTTGTCTTTGTATCCGTAAGTCTGTCTGTCTTCACAGTCTGTATGTGTGTGTCCGTGGAAAATTTTAATCAAATCATTTTCTCTAGAAATACTTTGTCAAAACAAAATTTGTTGGGGAAAAAAACAACAAAACATACCAATAAAAGATCAAATGGATAAAAAAATTTTAACATAGAGAAGAAAAATAATCTTTTCACTCATATCAGTAACAAGCTTCAAGTCTTCCGGATTGAGCTGCAGTTCCGGATCATGAACGATTTATTTCGTTGAGCTTCCGAATCCAGAAAAGATACTGGACTCTTCCCAGTCAGTTGCTTGAATGCTTGTTTGGGGTTTCAAAACCGCATGACATTATTTTTCTTGTTTGCAATAAAAAGAAAAGAAATACAATTCTAGACTGAACACTGACAATGACACTAACTACACCACCGACGTGTTTAATGCATATGAATAATTTAGAATGGATATTGTATTAACTAGAAGGAACGTTGAAAATTATGAATCGACGGCACCCCAAACGTTCTCAGTTTCGGTAGGCCTTGCGGATCCTGAGAAAACGGCAACATGTTGCGGTGTGCCTGAGGCAATGGCAACGTCTCCTTTACCGCGAACACAGAAAAAACAACTTTAATAACCGGGATCTATCAAAATGACATGATTTAAACATCGCGCTAAAAAAAACAAACAACAACAACAACAAAAAAGCATATCAATTTTGGATATCATGAGATGAGCTTTGGTCTTGGGGTAAATTTTCATTTTTTTTCCGAGCGTAACTTGCATGGCTCAATACCGATGCAACGCCATTTATATATAATGTATTGCTCATTAACCTTTAATACAAAACGCTTTTTTGAAATGATTTTTTTCTCTCTTTTTTCTTCTTCTTCTCATGATCCCTTTTTTGGCCAAATATGGTACGCATCACAAGTGAGTCTTGAAGGCCTTGCCTCTCTGGTATTTAATTATGACAACGGACTGACGGAAAACGTGCGTGTCCGTCCGTCCTTGGTTTGCTGCTCAAGCTTCTCCCACCATGTTCATAGTCTGTCATGTTGTTACCGTGATCTTAAACATCTGGCCTTAATTTCTATATGAATCATGCTGCCATCATGACCAATGGTATGGTACATTTGATGTTCTTGGGGTTGGATTAAGTCATGAGCTCTTTTGATCGTTATCTATTTTGCGAAATAATGACCTAGATTGATTTTTTTTTGCCTGTGTAGCGAACATACACCCTAAAACATTGCCTTTGCAACCTGTGATACAGACCATACCAAAACATCAAAGAACAAACCATTTCACAGTAACTGTCCTGTTACAGAAACACCCAGTCAGGAGAACACGTCCAGGATAGATTTGCCAAACACTCCCACTCTCAGTGAGTTTTGGAACCTATCACAAGTCATTATATATTTTACCACGCATAAGCGTAGCCATGTTGGCTGTGTGTGTGGAGGGTGGTGGCGGTGCTGGGTAGCGATTAATAAGAGTAAGTGGTGTCACTGCATGAAATATGTGAGTGGAGTGTGCCCAGAGCACTGGGTTGCATCACGCAAAATTGTGCGATGTGCGATATGAAAACAATCCATTATTATCAATAATCATCTATCAAAATGACCGAACTGTCCCCAGCTTCTAGCTGGAGCTACCTTGGAAGGTTTCATGACGTCCACGTCGACCTCAGCTAACTGCCAGCCTGTGCCCCGATCACCGTCCGCCGACCACAGGGTTTCAGTCACACCAGAGACAGAGTCCTCCAAGGCAACGACCAAAGTCCCAGTTTCATTGCCTGGTGAGGAAAGAACCTCAATGAGCAGTTCGTTCTGCTCGTTTCTTTCCCGCCACTCTCTCTCACTGCGATTCTCTTCATAAACAGCGACAACAATGACAACACACACAACGCGCACACATACGTAAAATCATGCTGCTTACAGCCCAGCCGACCGACCCCACCCCCACATTACCAAGATGAAACAATGTTTCGACTTAAATTGTCTCTTTCTGCACACGGTTCTATGGAAATGTAATGAACTCTTCCAAATGGACTCTGCAACAAATGGACTTTTGCAACAAAACTGGGTTGAATACCTTGTGTGGGATCAGTTGGGCAGAAAAGCATAAAAAAGACTATCACAGAAAGTTCATTTGGCCGCTGTCTTTTTTTTTTTTTCTTGAAAGTATTTGATATTCAGGTAAAGCCTATGCAGAACTGTAGGGTAGACCGACACTGATACCTTTGTCCATCACAGTTCCAACCTGCGTATCATACATGCTGTGAGTGATTTGTGCATGTGTGTCAAACTATGCGTTTGCGACTCGCTCTGTTTCTGTGTGCGAGCTGGATGAGTAGTGTCATTGTGTCTGCTTACAGTCAGAGTGTAAATTGATTCACTGGATTATTTTCATAATTCATTTACAGTTAATTTGTAATGTACATATGAAGCGCATTGAACTCGATTCGAGAAGGTTCGTTCACCTTTCTCACTCTCCAGACTTTATCATGTCCTCATAAAATGACATTTTCCTTCCAATAATGTAAAATCACAAAATAGTCAATGCTGCTAATAATTCCGAGTACAGCTATCCATGTAGCTATCTATCATTCATCCACTGTTGGGTGTCTGTCCCATCTGCGTATTGACGTTACCTTGCATGTGGTACCAGAACCTGAGGCAGATCCTCCTGGGAGTGTCTGTCAGCTCTGGTGAGATCAGTATACTGGTCTGCTGCATGGTGCCCTCTTCGGGAAGAGTGGTCTCCATGTATATGTATCTCCCTGGCGACAAGCCCCGCATCATAAAACCACAATGAATATTCATATAGATTTAAAATCCACAACACAGATGCGAGACATCTTTCGTTTCTTTTCCGTGTCGTGTAACTTTCATGGCTATCGTTTCCGAAAGTCACATATCTTAACACACACACACACACACACACACACACACACACACACACACACACACAGGGCGAGTTTTATCATTCTGCACAGGCAGATGCACATACCAAATCGTATGCTGTGTCTGAAAAAGACGAGAAGTAAATGGAGAAAATTATCAAAATGGTTTAATTGCGGAGGTCTCTGTCCCATTACAAAATTGGTGAAAATCTGCAGAATGCACATATATTCTTAATCAAACACTATCAATGTCCCGTCATATTGTCAACAAAGCTTTGCCGTAAGGCTGTTTTATGCACTAATACATCTAGTCGTCAAATATTTATTCAAATTTGACACAAAACGAATACATCTGAACATTGACGGTTGACGATTTTATCTATTGATCGTTAAGGGATATATAGAGAAAATCAAACAAAAAGTGGATCTCTTTTTTCATATCGAGAACTAACGTTTTCAGAAATTCACAAATTAGGGTTGAGGCAATATCAATGTGGAGGAGATATTGCAGTTAAACGTATAGGTCCAAAATTCCTCAAGTTGTTTCATCCAAACTGTAACGGCACAGGTCACAGTGGTGTACACTATGGTGTTTACAGGGGAATCTCTCTACCATTTGCATCTTGTTACTGTGGCCGGAGAGTTTCAATAAACCAGTTTATTACATTATAGTACATTATTCAGTTTCGAAACGAGTCCTAAGATGCCTGGAATATTAGGTTTCTGCTTTGCCTGTTGAAGACCCGGAGGGGCGAAATGTATGCTACAGCATCCTCAGATCGTTAAGACGAAAGTTGAAATAAATCACCAACTCGAATTCTGTGACTGTCATACAACTAAATCGGCAACAGTAACCAATTGTTGTGGTCACGATAATCATTCAGAGAAACGTTGGAATAAATCACCAACTCGAATCGTGTGAATGGGAACGTAACATACACAGATTAGCACCAGTAACTAACTTTTGTGGTCACGACATTCATTCTGATGAACGCTGTTCACCTGAGAATTCAAGAGGAGAGTCCTCGTCTGGTCCAGTGCTCGCAGTGGGTGTGGCACCATCTTTTTGGATCCACCGAGCGAGAAGACGGTCCCTGTTGAGTTCCGTGTAGCCACAACGATAGCCATCAAAGTTACAGTCTGCAGGATACTGCCACACTGGGGGAGACAACAAGCTTCTCTGTAGTACAATGGTAATTGCTGATGGAGGAGTTATAGCGCGTGCATATACACAGATGTGTGCGTGTGTGTTTGAGTGTGTGCGTGCGTGCGGTACATGCGTGAGAGTGTGTGGTTGTGTGTGTGTGTGCGCGCGCACACACACACACACACACACACACACAATGACAGAGAGGAGATACAACCACGAAACAGCGCAATGCTCATTTTGCGTATAACTTCAAAGTTAATAATAATGCGTTGGTCACAGACATGGATGTATGGGGTTCTTTTCTTCGCCTGACAATTTGCTCTCAGTTCCGATTTCAGTCTGCTGTCATCACGAAAAACAAGAGAGGCAATGCCTTCAAGACTCACTTGTGAAATGCAGTTAATCCAGCAAAGGAATTAAGGAGAGAGAAAAAAAAAGAAGTAAAAGGATAATCTGGTACACACACACACACACACACACACACACACACACACACACACAATTTGATCTAGATCTATATGTCGCTTATTCACCCACAAGGTCAGTCACTGGATGAAATATCTGAATTTAAACTTCGAGGATTTTACTGACCTGACTAAGAATGATGCTGCGTCAAACTAACCTTGCCTTAGAAGCCCACAATACCAGCAAACTATTTCTACCGTCTGATGATGAGTAAATATAAACAGCGGAGTTGTTACACACTAGTTCTTTCAGACCTAATTAAAAAACATTGGGAATCCCCAAACCAAAATTATTCGATATTCCGCATTTCCAGAACTGTTCCATTTAATTTTATATGCGTTACTTTGTGACGTCAGTCAGACATGGCGCGACCACTTGCAAGTTCATTATACCAACCTGCCGCCCCTTTCGTGTCAACTGAATGGAGTATTCTACAACAGTTATTTTGAGACTGGCAAGGAGCAACCAAAACATCCTTCTATACCTCGAAACATAGCTGTCTGCTAGGAGTTGCTTAGAATATTTATACTTTACCTCTAAACGATGTGCAAAACAGTATACTGAAGATTATTTTGTTACTGTTAAAAAAACTTATTACATCTTTCAAAGCTTGGTATTGCATGTTTTACAGATTTCCACGGGTGGACTGCTTTTAACAGACGCACAGTTGGCAAAGGCCAGAGTTGTCTTCCTTCGTGCATGCAGAATGCGACGTGATGTAACTGAAATTGTGCTTGGAAAAACGATTTTTGTATTTGTATGCTTGTTGGGGATATTTATGCAGTAAGTTTTTTAGGCTTATGCGCAAAAATCTCTGAATAAAAACTCAGCTGCCTCATTCGCCTCCCGTCAATTATATCGGGTGTCCCAAAAAAAAGTGAACCGCATTTTGACAAGTATTTTCTCAGTGACAGAGAAAGCGAATTCATGGAAAATTTTCACACAGTAACTTTAGGGTATCATCAACAAGTCTGCAAAATATCTAAACGTTCGGACGCAAATTATATGAGTATTGTCAAATTCAAAACAGTATGCCAAAAAATCCAATATCAGAGGAAAACTCACTTATTTCAGGTTATGCTCAATGTGGCCTCCATCTTCCTCCACGACTAAATGAAGCCGTTTCTTCCAAGCAGAAATGTTTTTCCGTATTTCTTCCACCGATATCTCCTCTCATGACATAATTATCATGTCCTTTAACGCCTGCTCGGTCAATCTGTCTCTCACTCCCCGGTAAACTTTCTCTTTCAGAGACTCTCATATGGCATAATCCATTGGGTTACAGTCAGGACTTTGTGGAGGCTATTCATCCTTCTTGATGAATTCTAGTGTAGCCTCCTCCAGATGGGCCTGGGTTACCCTACTTGTGTGTGAAGCAACACCATCTTGCTGAAACACGTAATTGTTTCTAGGATAAAGACGCCTACAATTCGGGAGAAGATTGTCATCCAATAACTGAATGTAGCTTTTACTATTAACCTTGGCTCTATCAGAGTCAATAAAATGAATGTTTGTCTTTCCTTTCCAGGATACTTCAACTGAAATCATTATCTTTTTTGAAAATCTAAAAGTCTCGTGATAGAGGCGAGATGGCTGAATTTCTCGTTTCCACTTCCCATAAACGCAGTCGTTTTCGCGATTTTTAGCTATCTCCAACGTAAAGTCTTTCTCGTCTGTGAAAATGATCCTTTTCACATCAGTGGCCGCGTAGCGGTCATTCAAGTTACGGCAGCGAGTTTTTCTTTTCCCTCTAACATTTTGCTCCCTCCTTGATACCTGTATCCTCTTGAAGGGCTTCAGCTCTAGTTCTTTCACCATTCTTTGCACAAAAGACTTGCTCACTTGTAAATTGCTTGCAACTTCTCCAAGAGATTTGTGGGTCCCTGGGTTCTCCTCCTGGGATTGAATCAGTTTTTTCAACACGGTCCTTGTTCTCCTCCGAACATGCAGTCTTGGGTCTCCCACTGCCAATTTTACGTGCTACTGACCCTGTCGTGCGTATTTTAGCAATAAGTCTATTTACAATTACATGACTCCACCACTTGCGTGGAAATTCCTTTGCGATCCTTCTTCCACCCCAGCCTTTCTCCTTGAAACAGTTTTCAATGGTAACCTTATCACTTTCACTCAAAGGCATTGTTGATCCTTCCAAACTGAAACTTTGGACAGAACTGATTTTGGATACAGACAACAATATAAAAAAAATCAATAGACTTGATGCCCAGACAAGCTATCTCTAGACTGACACTGACTGCCAGATGCCAACACCTGGCAGCTGGCATGAACATGATGAAGGTCACATTGCACAGCTCTGATATTGGATTTTTTGACATGCTGTTTTGAATTTAACAATACTCGAACTTTTAGATATTTTGCAGACTTGTTGATGATACCCTAAGGTTACTGTGTGAAAATTTTCAATTAACCAGGTTTCTCTATCACTGAGAAAATACATGTCAAAAAGCGGTTCACTTTTTGAGGGGCGCCCGATATGTTATCGCGAATTACTGAGTGAATGCGGCACAATGTAATCCAAGATGTCCGCCTCCGTCGATTCGTGCGGGGTCTGTCAAGTACAATTTCTATGATATTTATTCTAGTTAATGTAGGAACATCTGTAAAACATTTGTATGCAGTAAACACGTCGATGTAGTAGTTAACATCATTCTCAAAGGTAAATAGTGTAACACCTTCCCACTGAATATAAAACACAAAAGCCTTTTTATGCCTTGAGTCGTGTTTTAAAATGTTATATTTTAGATGAGTGAGATCTGTTATAAGAAAATCATCTCCCTTACTAATGATTAGTTTTAATAATAATAATAATAATGGATACTTATATAGCACACTATCCAGAAATCTGCTCTAGGTGCTTTACAAAAACGCTTTTGATAACATAAAATATTATATCTATGTTACATACACACACCAAAATGTGACCACACACACACACACACGCACGCACGCACGTACGCGCACACACACACGCACGCACGCACACACACACACACACACTGCATACATACATTTTAACATACATGTGTATCTAACAGCTACCCTAACAGTTTTCAGCCTATAAGTATAACGTCCCATTAACAGGCACATTGAGAGATGTGTGTGTAAATGTAACTTCCACACTGAGCAAAGGATGTTCCATTTTCGGCAAGAAAAATGTTTATGAACTGCTATTGTTCAGTGTATCAGTATGTCATATAAAAATGCTAAGTTTGTGGAAAAAAAAGAAAAATATAACAGTAATTTTCTTGGTTAGAATATTTAAATCTATTTTCTGCCCTTCCCAGGGATACAATATCATTATGATTAGAATGTATCGAAAGAACTGATCATTTGCTATTGTCATACCAAATTTAGTATCAATTGACTAAGTATTTCCAGAGAAAATGACAGTGTTACAGTTTACCACAGATACACACAGACACAGAGAACCGAACAGTGGGGTATTATATAGACTCACATTGTTTACACAAGTGAGTCAATAACTGTGTTCAAATGAACTCCTATCCAGTGCCTGCGATTCAAACATCATCTCAAGCTGTTTTTTTTCCCCGATTTGCCTTCTTAGAAACAGCCCCTTTACAGTACAGGTAAACAGATGTGCTTCTGACACAAGAAAAGGATGTCCACATATACTAATAGCAAAGTCTGTCAGAACTGAATTAGACGGAAATTTTTACAATCATTTAAAAGTGTGCTCTGATGGTTCGATTCTGGACGATTTCAGTGCTATATCTACTTCTGTTTTCCTTACCATAAAAGAGAAAAATCATATTTTCAGGAAAGGGATATTCAATTTTTACAGCTGAGTTGGTGGACATCCTTGTGGCTTTGAATTATCTTGTTCAAATACAAATGACGATAAGTAAATTCCTTTTTTCGTTGATTCTCAAACAGTTTTTGTAAAACGTTTGCTCCTCTCTGAGTATAATCAGATCTATTGTTTGAAATTAAGTATTTATTATATAATCCCTGTTTGTCAAAGATGCAAATGTCGGTTTTTTTTGGATACCATCCCATACTGGATTTCTTATAACGATCAAGCAGACCGAGCAGCAAAAAGGGGAGCAAAGAATTCTACAGCTGGAAAAAGTATATTGCCCATTGTCATCCAATGTAATGAAAAATATACTAGAAAGAGATTTCATAAGTGCATCCATTCAACTATAAAATTTAGTCAGTGGACTCTGTCTCAGACTTTGGTCCAATTTTAATGTTTAATTTTCAGAATATTATCTAATTTATTACAGACTAAAATATCGCCCTACTGTCAAGTGCATTGATTTTATTTCAATGATGTGACAGATAATTACGCATGTAATTAATGATAATCATTTTGTGAAGCCTTACCTGCATGAAAGTGTGTCATCACAAGTCACTGAGAAAGCTTACGTTTTTGACTTTTCGCATTCATTATGTTGTTTCTCTTGTTAAATTAGAAGACTTTTCTTTTACGAAGTTCATTAAGAAATTTTCTGTAATTGTACTTAAATATTCATCTCAATTACACACCTGTCACCCTCCTTCTACCTGGTTTCCCCCAACTCACCACTCAACTTCCCTCCCTTTATTTATTTATTTATTCAGACTTCTTGCTATAGCGCATATTCTTGAAGCTCTATGCGCTTTACAATAGCACTAAAAAAAAAAAAAAAAAAAAAAAAAAAAAACATTCACTCAAACATCCCCACACGTATGCATATAATTTGAAATATAGGCGAGAGAGAAAAATTAAAATAGGTCATGTCAGTTGATTAAATCAAGAAATGCAACAGGTATTTAAAAAAAATAAAAAAAAAAAAATAAAAAATAAAAAAAAAATAAAAAAATTAAAAAAAAAAAACCACCCCGCATTACACACACAGATCAAAACTAGAAAGATGAAACAAATGTTCACACACACACACACACACACACACACACACGAATGACAAACAATTGAAACACACAGGCTACATCATCACATGATAAAGCAATATTCATCAAACATTTCAAGTAAAAACGTATGTACATCATTACATTTAAGAAATTAAACCTGAAAATGTAAAAAATGTACGTATTGTTAAAAAAAAAAAAAAAAAAAAAAAAAAAAAAAAAAAAAACACCTCACACCTCCACCACGTCCACATACACTAGCACAAACACACACACACACACACACACACACACACATACACACACACACACACACACACACACACACACACACACACACACACACACAACTCATCAACAACAACAAAAGCACAACAGATGGACAACTGAGTAAACAAACTACAACATTACTTCATAAAACAGTTCGTGTTAAAATCTCTCACATACATATTTATACATTAAAAAAAAAAAAACAACAACACAACAACACACACACGCGTGCGCACGCGCGCGCGCGCACACACACACACACACACACACACACACACACACACATGTACCAACTCACCCACCCGCACACCCGCAACACACAGACACAAGCTCGCGCGTGTGGACGTGCAAACACCCGCCACCACCTCTCCCCCCTCGCCCCCCCCCCCCCCCCCGCTCCCCCTCCGCCCCCCCCTCCCCCCCCAACCCTCCCCCCCCCACACACAACACAACACAACCACACACCTCTATTTCATTTCAATTTCATACAACATTGTATGACTGTCTGAACAGATGTGTCTTCAGGGCAGTTTTAAACTGTGAGGGGGTTTCAGAGTAACGAGTTGTGAGTGGAAGCTGGTTCCAAACAGTTGTCGCAAAGTGAGAAAAAGATCGCTTGCCATAAGTCTTTGTTTTGATTCGAGGGACAGTAAAGGTTCTATTGTCTGAAGAAGAGCGGAGTTGTCTGGCAGGGGTATAGACATGAAGGAGATCAGAAAGATAGACAGGAAAGTAGGGATCAGTGAGAGAGTTGAAGCAAAGAGTGGATGTTTTATGTTGTATTCTTGCAGAGATTGGGAGCCAGTGAAGCTGTTGGAGGAGTGGCTGTACGTGTTCGTGTTTTCTGACTCTGAAGATCAGTCGTGCTGCTGAATTTTGAACCTTTTGAAGTTTGTCTAGGAGGTACTGGGGAATGGCAGAGAGTAAGGAGTTACAGTAATCAAATTTAGACAGAACGAGAGAACAGACGAGAGTTTTGGTTGCATCAGAAGTGAGAAGATGGCGAATGCTACTAATTTTCCTGAGTTCATGGTAAGCAGAGCGACAGATGTTGGACACGTGTTTTTCCATGGACAGAGTGTCAGAAAAAGTTACCCCTAGATTTCTTGTAGCAGATGAGAACTGAATGTTTGTGTTACCAACAGACATAGAGGAGGGAGCGGAGTCAGGTAATGGTTTGTTCTTTCCTCTTCTACTTTTTAAACGATACGATTCAAATATGCAAATGTGAACATTAATACTTTTACAAAATGTCTACGATCACCAATACGTGTGGCGGGACATTAAACAAAATTCCCCCTCCTCCACGGGTGAAAATACATCGTCTATACAGTTTTCAGTTTCAGTAGCTCAAGGAGGCGTCACTGCGTTCGGACAAATCCATATACGCTACACCACATCTGCCAAGCAGATGCCTGACCAGCAGCGTAACCCAACGCGCTTAGTCAGGCCTTGAGAAAAAAAAGGTGAATAAATAATAGATAAGCGTACATAAATAAATAAATAAATAAATAAATATACAGCAATACAGCAACGCTGCGTGTTATGTTCACTCACAATATATCGACCCACAAGGCTGTCTCCTCACGCTGATGTCGTCCAATGCCAAAAAATCTTTATGTGTATCTGATCCATGACCTTCAAAATAGACCTAGGAAAACAAGAACATCAAGTATAAACACAAAATGCAAAACAGGACGTTGCGGAAAAAACGTGACGTCAATTTAAATACTTTAACTAAATGTCTACAATCAACAGCATATGTGACTGGACATTAAACAGAATTCCTTCGTTGACGTCAATATGGCTGCAGAATATTAGGATTTTTCTGCCAACATATTATCATCGGTGCCCTCATCAATCATCATATAAAAAAAAAAACCTTCACTGTTTCCTATGCCGTGGATATTTGTGCCATTTTCTCACCTTTTCCTTAACTCTCTCCATACGAACGGCGAAAGAGACGACGTTAACAGCGTTTCACCCCAATTACCATCATCAAAATATTGCAAGCGGAAGGCTCTTATACTGAAATGGTGAATGTTGACAAAGAATACCACAATTCTGACGACGGAAGCTAAAAGTTGGGTCATTCAGACACCCACTGGACATCCGATGGGTCTGTGTAGAGGAGAAGAGAGGACTGGCCGTACTGAGTGAGTTTTAACCACTCCTAAGCCAGTGACAAAGTGTGGAGAGCTGGCATGTTTTGGGGACTTTTCACAGAGATGATTGGTTGGAGTAGAGCGAAAGCACAATCGCTAACTAGGTACTGACACTTCTCAGTCTGGCTCAATGAAAAAAGCAAGCGTTTCCCTTTATGAATAAGATGTCACATGAGCTCGAGTGCCACATTAGCTAGTTACTTCTGCAAGTGATGTGTGTGTGTGAGAGAGAGAGAGAGAGAGGGGGAGGTGGGGGGGAGAGGGGGGGGGAAGAAGGAGAGGTGGGGTGGTGAGGACTCGAGGTGCAAAATAAAATATCAAGTCATACCTATGGTAGATAATAAATAAATAACAGAAGTTACAGAAAAAAAAACTAAAGAGGTGTACCGCAAAGCGATGCAGCCCCTCACAAAGAGATTTGGTTTCAATTTAAAAATCGATGTTTTATATATGATCATGACTTCCAATACCCTCCACCGAGAGTTTTTTTGTTGTTGTTGTTTTTTTTTTTTTAATTCTTGAGCATGTGCTCTATTGACATTAAATTCTAATTTCTGACCTTGAAGGTCAGTAGGGTTTGTTCTCCTTCCATGATCAGACAGTATATAAAGCATGATGAAGTTTGTATACAGGCCGAACAACAACGTTTTCCTAAAATGTCATATTGTGAACGTGACATTTTACCTTCAACCCTGTATTTCAATCGACTCTTTACTTCATGTGATGATCGTGTTCTCGAGAGGCATCAAACTGGAATGTCTTCATATGTCAAAGGCTGTAAATTTCTATGAATATCTACCATCCTGCAAATATTTCTTTCACTTGCACACGCAGATGGGAAATTGGAAACACACACACACACACACACACACACACACACACACACATACACACGCATCCCTCTCTCTCTCTCCCTACACACACACACACACACACACACACACACATATTATATTATATTATATCTAAATATAGATATAAACAAAAAGGCAACTTGCTCTGACGGGCTCTGTGGTGTTGATATTCACTTCAGCAAGGCTCCAATATTCACCAACTGTTCTTCGCTTCCACAAGTCGTTTCGGTTCACTGTATGATCCTCTGGATCAGCAGTGAAAACAGTCAAAGAACCGGGGGATGCTAACGCCATTCTGTACCAAAAGGCTAAACAGACCTCACCATGTGATTCTGCTGTTAAGTTGTATGTCCCAAGAAGTCCAAAACTGCTGGCATCTGCTATCACCAGACTCAAGTATTTACCTGTCGACAAACGAATGCACGTAACTGTGATGACAAAGTGTCTTGAAAGTTGATGTATATCTGTCTATTCATCTACCTATCTTTCTATCTATTTATATATATATATATATATATATATATATATATATAATTAAAAAAAAAAAAAATATATATATATATATATATATAGAGAGAGAGAGAGAGAGAGAGAGAGAGAGAGAGAAATCTTCTCTTGGTAGTCCACTGGAATCCGAAGATGTTCTCAGTGATGTGAGTGCAAGTGTCACAATTTGCAGTCTGTTGTCTGGAACGAGGCAGTCGTTGGTCTGTAACATCTGTATTCTGTGACAGCGAAACTTTGTCGCCGGTCCTCTTCAAATTCAGCTGTCGTTGTGGAAATGAGTGATATCAATGTTGGTCTGTTCGCCGTATATGCTTCCAGCTCGCGTGACTGAATGCCTTTTCATTTGAAGGTAGTTCTTCAGTGTCCGTATACCTCAGTCTGGTTTCTCCCTGACTGATTCGACCTTCCTTGAGCTCACCGTACATCAGCTGTAAAGGAGAGTGACTGTCGACTGCACGGTTCGTTGGTGATCCTTGTGGTGTTCGTGTGCAACTCTCTTTTCCTTCCCTTCTCCCCCTTTCTATCTCCCCTCTCTCCTTCTCCTCTCTCTCTCCTTCGTGCGCATACACGTGCATATCTGAGGATATGCGTGTTGGCATGTCCCTTCTCCTGAACATTTTTGTAACTCTGAGTAAGTTCAGGAACTTAGGTAGTTAGGGAGAAAGATTTCCCTTGGCTGTTGATGCCGAGCTTTGAGGAGAGACTGGTCGCCGTGCCAGCGTGTGTGCCGTTGGGTGCCGTCAGTGAAGTTGTGGGGCGTTTTCCTTGTCACCCCCTTCTTCAGGTTTGGTCTGTGTGGGTCTGTGTTTCACCTGGGCCAGTGATGTGCCTATTTACCTGGTGACAGATTTTCCCTGTGTTTCCCTCCCTTCTGTGCCACTCCTTCGACGGATGTCCAGGACACAACTCTGGAACGGTCCTCGTTCTCCTTCCACTGTGTCCACCCCAAAACTTCCTCTCTCCCGTTCCCACTCCCGCTCCCACTCCTCGCTTCCAACGTACCCTTTCCCACTTTCCCATTGTCTCTCTCGTCCCGACCTTCCCTGCCATCGAATCTGCAAGTACCGTGAGTCTTCACCTGTCGGGAGGAGGGAGCCTAGTCCTCTGAACTCTGGCAGCATCGTGAACTGAACTGGTGCTGCAGTTGTCTGCGGCTGATGTACAATTGTGCTGTGGTTAGAGGGGGGTATTTATTTCATTGCCTATGTTTTGATTTGTCACAAATACTTGTTTTGCACGACCACAGTAAAACAATGAGCTGAACTCTTCTGTGTTTCTGTGTTTGTGTTGTCGAGACGTTAGTTAGTCTGGGAAGGAGTGGGGGGAACATGGCCAACCCCTTACGGGTTGACACGACCATTCTGTTGGCATGACTAGCACACTGACCCTTCAGTATCAACTGTGGCTTTGTGGACCTTGATAGTCTGATGCCTTTCTGCTCGAGTCTTCCGAGTGTTTGGCTGGAAATGCGGGTTCTGGGTGTGATTTATTTATCCATTGAACCGCCTGCGGAAATTTTGCTGCCCATGTACTAGAAGTTCTTCGGGCCGCGTTGAGATCGGAGTCGCTTGGATCAGCAAAAAAAAACAAAAATCAACTTGAGAACTGGTCAGTGTGCCAAATCTGAGAAAAAAAAATGTGGATTCGCTAACAGCAGAATACTAATAGACAAATTCACAGAACACACAGTTTCAGACATAAGAAGTCTTGTACAGTGTACTATCATATTCAGCTCAGCAAAGATGAGGCCTGTGCTGTGTATTATCGCTCGTACATCTGTGGTCAACAAGCAATGACTCCCAACACACACACACGCACACACACACACACACACACACACACACACACACACGAAGGTCAACAACAAACAAAACAGACACCCCACCACCTTCATAAACGGTACGAGTGACAAGACAGACGTACGACACACCCAAGGGATCTCACCATCCTTTCCGTTCGTGTGGTCTGAGATGTGCGGACTGTCTACACCACTACCTGTGAGCCAAGCTGTATTATATTTGCCGATGCGAACTTCATCGAACCCACACCATCCATCTGTGAAATCGCAGGTCAAGGTCTCTGAAGAAAAGAAAAAAACCGTAAATATCAACACAGAGATGTACGTGCACATACGAATGCATGTTTGCACACACATCAAGCAAACGCAGAATATATGTACGCTATTCTTTTTTTTTCTCTCTTCCCACCCATCTATTTGTCTTTTTGAAATTCAACTTGTCAGTAAGGTATTCAGCTTTCTTCTTCACAACGAAAAACAAGAGAAACAAATGTATTCGTAATGTACGTGTTCTTACTTGATCAATAACTATGCACGTGACTGTTGGGACTATATAAAAAAAAGGTTAAGCACGTGTGATTCCAACTGATCTTAAAAAGACTGAAACGAAAACAGACGGTGGAGGATAGCTGTATATATCGAGGTGGTTGTGTGTGTGTTTTTTTGTTTGTTTTTTTTTTGTTTGTTTTTTTTTGTTGTTGTTTTTTGCGAGGGGAGGGCGGTGTTTTGGGTATTATTTTTCAACACACTGAAACCATACATATCGATCAGAATAAAATATTTTGCATCTGCGGTTCATCAAAAGAGATAAATAGATAAAGAGAAAGAGTGTGTTTCTCTGTGCATCAGAATATTGACAATTCTTACGACATTTATGTGGCAGCACTTTCACATTGTCGATGGCAATATCCCCGAAGTGACCAGATCCTCTGACAGCTTCAAAGATAATCTGTAAACAAAATTTCATATACAATGCATATAGTTTACAAAAAAATAGTTAAGAGGATAATATATGAGTAGACATTAATATTTATCAACACTTATTCAAATTTACTGGCAATATCGACATCCATGTCACAGAGACACAAACTGACATACGCGCACCTTGCACACATGCGCGTACACATGCACACGTATTCATGGGTACAGATCTCTCTCTCTCTCTCTCTCTCTCTCTCTCTCTCTCGTATGTATGTATGTATGTATGTATGTATGTATCTTTTGATTGTCATCCATCCTTGCCTCAAGGAAGATTAATGGTTAAAAAGTTTAAAAGTCAAACAGCCTTTTTACGGAGATCGAGGCAGTGATATGACATCCACTGTGTCTATTGGTACGTGTAGAATGGCTGGGCCAAATGCTCTCCTTCCGCCTTTTTGACCTTTCCCAACCGAAGTCAGGTACCAATTCAAACAAACATGGTTTTAGAAAGGAAAATCGGCGTACAGCGCCTTTCTCGTGGACACAACACCATTCAGAAAAGGGACCTCGAACCCTGATCACTGGTGAACATTGGATCTGAAGTTCAAGGCTTAGCCTCAGTATTGGTGGTCATCGACTGTTATAGTCGATATTATGAAACCGTTGTCTACCAAATCCACAAATGCAGAAAAGACAGTATCAACACTGAAGACAATATTTCCCAGGGTATCTCTCAAGTAATCTCCACTTACATGAACAGAAGAAGACATAAGCTATGAATGTCTTGATATCCAGTACTGATGCTGCTCAAAGCGCTTTTCATCATCCAGTTAAAAATAGATATGACGTAAAAACTCTTTATCAACGAAACACATCCAGTCCATTCACAAATGAAAATCAAAAAGCACACTTAAAAAGCCATAGAACAGTAAAGGTTATTGGATAAATAATACCTAGATTAAAATGAAATACACTTTATAAACACACACAAAGGGTGGAAAAGGTGTTTTCAAATTTGACTTGAAGGACTAAAGATGGGGAGATTTTCTGAGGGACGACGGTAAAAAAAAAAAAAAAAAAAGAATCCAAACGTCAGGGACTTGCGCTCTATACTTAGACCTTTTCCCTGCTCATTTTAAAGGAGTTCTTTTGGAACTTATGTGTTTAAATGACTCTTGAAATCACATGGCTTCCAACGGATTGTTAAAATCCCTGTCTCTTCCTTGTCTTTAGTTTCTACAGTTTTGGTGTTATGCATGCGTGTCAATGACTGGTGCGAAAGCGCTTTGATTTGTCTCTGCACAAGATTCAGCGTTATATAAATACCATTATCATTATTAGTAGTAGTAGTAGTAGTTAATACTTTTGAATTAATTGTTTATTGAGTGGTGATTATTAATGGTTTAATGATATCTTATAATCAAACAAGTTGCTATCTGAAAGGAAAAAGCCCATAAGAATACGCAAGGCCTTCTTTAATCTAATTACATTACACTTATGCAGCTTTATTCAATGATAAATAACTTGACCATCATATAATTGTATAGTTCTTCACTAAGACAAGGCCGGATGTTGTGTCCGTGTTTGATTCAAAGCAGTAGGGATTTAGATACTTTGATGAGAGCGCCATAAAAAAGGTGTTTTACATTCGGGACACAGATATCAATAAACGGAACTGAACCAAACTGAGGAACAACCATCGCTGGATTGTGTAACTGACATAAATGATCGAATGAATGTAAACAAGCACTTGTGAGTATTAAGGAACACAAGATCGGAGGTTTTTTCTTGGGGCGGTAAGGTGGCAGAGAAAGACCTAGAAAACAGCAAGATGAACAGCCTTTTAACACAGGAAGAAGACAACAGAAAAGGGAGGAGAGGAAAGGCAGAAGAATTATAGAGCAATAAAAACTAAGTTATTAACAGAGACGATTTTCCAGAAACCAGAATAGCTTTATAACGTAAATGCGCCACCTGACAACCGGACAAGAAAGTTAACAACAAGGGTTGTAATTGAAGTAGGTTGAAAAAAAACCAACATTATTCCATATAATTGCACTCTGTCAATGCCGTACAATATGAAGTACAGTACAGTATAAAAAAAAAAAAAAACAACCAAACCACACACAGTAACTTCAATTCCTGGATTATATGGCAAAGCCTTAAACACATACGTTTTTATTTCAATTGATCGATATACTTAGCGCTAAGAACACACGCACGACGCGCGCGCGCGCACACACACACACACACACACACACACACACACTGGTAAACGAACGAACAAACACACAGGCAGGAATGGTTTCTTCCGTTTCCTTTATCCAAACCTTCTGAGGAAAGGCCAGTTCAAAATCGTACTCCACATTCTGCCACATTGTTGCATCGGCTGTATCTCGTGTCCAGATTAACATACGGTCGTTGAGATTTTCTGCCGAAGCCAGGTAGACGTTGAGTCTCCCGATCGTCTCCCCTACCATGGAGTAGTCAAACTTGAGGCAGTTGTCCCTCACATCCCAGTCCAGTGTACGAGACACCAGCACTGCCTTAGGAAACAGTTCCTTCTCCACGTACACGAACAAACCTGGAAATCATTGTGGCGGTTTCTTTTGTGGTTTTTGACTCACTTGTGTAAAAAAAGTGAGTCTATGTTTTAAGCCGGTGTTCGGTTGACTGTGTGTGTATGTGTGTCTGTGTGTCCGTGGTAAACTTTAACATTGACATTTTCTCTGCAAATACTTTGTCAGTTGACACCAAATTAGGCATAAAAATAGGAAAAAATTCAGTTCTTTCCAGTCACCTTGTTTAAAACAATATTGCACCTCTGGGATGGGCACAAAAATATAAAAAAAATGAAGCCTAATTATATGCAAACTGCATTTACTGTTATATTTGTATTTTTTGTATTCTCTAAACTTGGCACTTTGATCTGATATTCTGACCCAACAACAAGAGCAGTCATTATTATCATTTTTTGTTCAAACAGGAACTTTTTTTGCTAAGCATGGAAGTTTTATTTATTTTGCAAACGTTTTGGTGCAGATAGTAAAAAAGGGAAATTACCCTGTAATTAATGCTAGGGGACTTAATTTGCTTTAAACTGATCTTTCTCATCTTAAACATTACATTTTGAAATTATACTCAATACATAAAAAGCTTGGTTTTTTTAAGTGTATCACAAGTGAGTCTTGAAAGCCTTGCCTCGTTTTGTTGTTTTTTTTTCATTTACTTATGTATTTGCTAATTTTCTTTGAAATCACAGCCTTTAAATTTCAGGATGTTATCAACGTGTCCTATCCCCCATGCCCCAGCCCCTCTCCCCATGCCCCTCCCCCCCCCCCCCCTCCACATGTTTGTTCTTGTAGACCATAGTTGCCCTCTAGGTGTCTTTAATTTATTATATTCTTATGTATCTATTCATTTGAATAATTTGTTAAGCCATTCTATTTTCATATTATGGTAATGTTTTACACAAACCTGTGCGTCGGATTTTTATAACTACCGCAGATGTACAGCATATACGGCTCAGTCCGCACGTTTTGATCCCTCCTTGAAACGTAAATGGAATGGTGTGTGCGTGGGTTTTTCATTCATTCTATAACAGCATATACTGAATCATCCAATGTGCATTCTATATACCTACATATGTATGTATTTTTGTAGATATCCCAGCTAATCTTGATATCTTATTTTAAAGTATTTTGTCATGTCATGTCATTTGCCCGAAACAGCACCTAACATGCTTCACTTTACACGCCGCACACACACACACACACACACACACACACAGTGAGAGAGAGAGAGAGTTTTCAGCAGAAACATACAGCTTTTTCACCAGGTCGCCTTCAGAATATTATGTATTTGAACTCAGAGAGCAACCTCACCTGTGAGCAAACTGAACCCCAACACCATCTGGTGATGCTATTGCTCAGCAGACAGACACCTCACCACTACCAGGTCAAACTATCTATATAAATGCTTTTAAGTAACTCATGCCGTTTACAAGAAATTCCCAACGTCGCTGAAAGGTCTGTTTCATGAAGACTCACTTATGCACCCACTACATTCTTGGCCAATGTTCTCAGGAGGCTGGTTTAAAATGAAAATCTAATTGTAAAAAATAAGGTGGCTGAGGCTTCCCGATAGCGCATTTGTAGCAGTAAAAGCAATTAATCAAATCAAAACCTTATGGGGACCACAGAACGGCCACCCCTTCGGACGAAATACAGTACAGAAATCACTAAGGGAGGAGTGGGGTCCCATTGTCGCACTAAGCTGTACACACACACCACACACACACACACACACACACAACACCCTACCATGGCCAGTGGTGTGATCTGCCAACGGAGAGCCAGACGTGTTCGTGGTGTAGGCCCTCAGACTGTATCCAGTCCATGTCGTTCTTGTCGGGCTGGGTGTAACCACATCGGTGACTGTCGCTGAATGTACAGTTCACAGACTCTGGCTCTGCACAGTCCATGGGTGCATCTTCCACTGAGACGTGAAACTCTCTCTCTCTCTCTCTCTCTCTCTCTCTCTCTCTCTCTCTCTCTCTCTCAGCTTCTGCTTTATTCAATTTTACATTTGAACTAACTTCGCAATGAAGAATGTGTCCAATGTTTCTCTAAAATGTGTTCACTAACAATCCAGAAGAAATTTCCAATAAATTTAAGTTTCATAATACGATACAAACATCCCTTATATTCCTATTCTTCCATTGTTTGCAGAATGATGTATTTCCCACTGCAATTCATATAAACTATCCTGTTTCATTGCTTTTCTTGGTATTATTCAAATGCCACCATTTAACTCAAATATTATATTTAGTCGCCAAAATCTAAAAGCATAAGGGGGCTTTAGTATCTCTGTTGTTTCTTTCATTTAACTTTTTTTCATGTCAAAACGTTTTGCTTTGTAAGCACCTTCGTCGCACATTGCAAGGGATTTTCTATTTTTTTGTATATCCACAGCAATCTCTGTTGAAGTTCGTCAGGATTCCATTCTGTCTCCCACACTGTTCAATATACTCCTAGAACGCATTATGACGTACCTGAAGATCAAGACAGGACAGTGAGCAGTGGGGGGAAGAGGACAGTGAGCAGTGGGGGGAAGAGGACAGTGAGCAGTGGGGGGAGAGGACAGTGAGCAGTGGGGGGGGAGAGGACAGTGAGCAGTGGGGGGAAGAGGACAGTGAGCAGTGGGGGGGGGGGAGGACAGTGAGCATTGGGGGGAAGAGGACAGTGAGCAGTGGGGGGAAGAGGACAGTGAGCAATGGGGGGGGGGACAGTGAGCAGTGGAGGGAAGAGGACAGTGAGCAATGGGGGGAAGAGGACAGTGAGCAATGGGGGGAAGAGGACAGTGAGCAGTGGGGGGGAGAGGACAGTGAGCAGTGGGGGGAAGAGGACAGTGAGCAGTGGGGGGAAGAGGACAGTGAGCAATGGGGGGAAGAGGACAGTGAGCAGTGGGGGGGAGGACAGTGAGCAGTGGGGGGAAGAGGACAGTGAGCAATGGGGGGAAGAGGACAGTGAGCAGTGGGGGGGAGGACAGTGAGCAGTGGGGGGGAGGACAGTGAGCAGTGGGGGGGGGAGGACAGTGAGCAGTGGGGGGAAGAGGACAGTGAGCAGTGGGGGGGGGAAGGACAGTGAGCAATGGGGGGAAGAGGACAGTGAGCAATGGGGGGAAGAACTATCACGAATCATCGCTTCGCACATGACACTGATGGCCTGGCAGTTAGGGTCTTGTTAAAAGACTGGTTAAAGCTTCAACAATGTATGAAAATCGGCGCCAAAAGGATAAAGCTGGTGGCCGGCCACATCACCACCACCACTCTGCTATAACTGTCTAGTGTCTGAATATAGATTGAGTTCAACACTTTACTTATCTGGGATCCATTAACAGCAACGGAGGATTCAAAACAAAAAAACAAAAAAACCTCTCAAGAGTAGCTAAGATAACGTCAGCACTGTCCAGGCTGAAACCTGTGGAGAAGGACAAGAACATATCCAAGAAATACAAGATCAGGCTTTCAATGTGCAATGATATGTTCCATCTCCCCAAAGGCATGCGAGACATGGACCCGCACGGCAGATTTAGAAAGAATTCAAGCCATGGAAACAAGGTGTTACCGTTGGATTCCCAAACATCAGACACACTGATCCTATCACCATGGAAGAATTTCGCCAAATCAAGCAGCACATTGGGCCATACGAATCAGACATCTACAGCAACTGAACTATAGTACATGATCACACCTTTCTCTCCCCCAGGTGCTAAACAAAACGTCAACAGTTCGCATTTCTTGTTCTCTGTCATCGGCTGCGGTCCCTGTCATGTCCTGATCAAGGTGTTCATAGCCAATGTCTGAACACAGCGTATTATTGCTGGTTTGGGATCTAGTTCAAGTCATTCCCAGGCAGAAAAGAAAAGTTTAGAAGTAATGATCAAAAAGTAACTTATGTACCTGTAGGACACGGCATGAGGGACAGTTCGATGTCATCAATGGCGATGTCTCCTTTATCGCCAGGGCCCACCTTACCATGCCAACTTAACTGAACACAAATACGCGTACACGCACGCGCACGCGCTCGCACGCGCACACACACACACACACACACACACACACACACACACACACAACTGTATGAACATTATCTGGACGCAAAGCTTAAAAACACAACTAAACATCACGTCAAAACATCACATACATCACATGGAGAATGTATTTCAGTCAGATGCACACGGAAAAAGATGCATTTTAAGAGTATTCCCAAAATCTCTGTAATAAATTTCCACAAAAGGTGAATATACATTCCAAACAAAAAACACCCATACCTAAATTAAAAAAAAACACTTTATTTTACACTCAACCTGAAATAAAGGATGTCTTCCAAACCTGTATTAACAATCTAAGGTGACCAAGATATTTATTTATCAATGATAGCGTCCATCTGATCTACTACTGCTCCTGGTCAGCTTCATCTCTGACTATGAATAACAATGTAAACATAGAGAGAGCGAGAGAGTACGTGAGACAGCGAGAGAAATAGAGATAAAGCAATAGAGAGAAAAAGAGAGACAAAGCGAGCGAGATAGAGAGAGAGAGAGAGAGAGAGAGAGAGAGAGAGGTATGCATTACTTGGAAAACTTCTTTGCTTGGATCCATCTCGAGCGTGAGGGAGGCCTTCTTCCAGCCTAGCCCCTGGTCACCCTTGATCCTCAGCAGAGAGGTGGAGTCCTTCATCACCTCCAGTTCGCCGATGTGGGCACCAGACATGCTGTACCAGAAAGTCAGGCACTGTTCGGGGGCTCCCATTGCTATGTCGGGGCTGTAGAGCACGGCTTTCTCCAGTGCGTTCTGAGGGGGCGAGGACTCGATGTACACGTAATGCCCTGCAGGAATCAGAAAGCAGGTGTCTGCTTGCTGTCTCTTCTGTCTGGCCAGACCCTTCCACAGTGACTGAGTATAAAAAGATCTAGCCACCTGGTTAAGTTAGAAATAAGATATGAAATACCTATCACAAAAACTGTATCAAAAAACCAAAACAAAACAAAACAAAAAACCCGAGCAGATCTGAATGATCCAATGCTGACTATAAACAAAATACACAACAACAGAAAAGTTTTTGGGGAAAAAAAGCACAATCAATGAAGATTAAAATCAATTCGCCCTGATAAATCACTCAGTCCCCACCACTTTTTTCCCGTTCTTGTCTATATACTTTTTTTCTTTTCTTTTTTTTTTCTTTTTTTTTCATTCAGCCACCTCATTATTTCAAACTATAGTGACCGGAATGAAAACACGAATCTATAATAGATACAAAAAAACATGCATTCCACATGCTCTCTCTCTCTCTCTCTCTCTCTCTCTCTCTCTCTTACATACACACACACGCGCGAGCGCACAGACAGACAGACACATGCCCGCAAGCATTATCTCTAAGTCTTCCATGAAGAAAGGCCACAGGCATCAACAATCTGTCGTGGTCCTTTAACGTTCAAAGTAAAAGAATGCATTGTTCAGGTCTGTGAGTATAATGTTCTTCAATGGAAATGTTGGCAGTGAAGTTCCTTCACAGAGGATGTAAGCACAGGGACAGCTCAGCAAGCTCTTCGCGGCAAGCGGGGTTGCTTCCCTTCATCTGGCAGCCGTCTTCAGAGACAAAGAGAGAGAGAGAGAGAGACGCACGCACACACATACACATACAGAGAGGCCTACAAACAGACAAGCAGACACAAACGGACAGAGAGACACACCCTGTCCAGTGGTGTGGTCCCCGGCAGGTCCTGTGTCGGGGCCATCAGGTGTTGGGCCAGTCTGCCACAGCCAGTCAATGTCTGAGGTGTCCGGGTCTTGGCGGAACCAGCACAGGTCCGGGTCCTCGAAGTCACACTTAAACCTGGCTACAGCTGAACAAAGAAACACACCGACATCCAAATGACACGAGAGAAGCCGGACGCGCGTTCGACCAGAAAAGACATTTTCATACAATTATGTTACGCGGATGTAAGCTTATCTAAACCTTTTTCGATTTGATTAAAACGACGTATTTCGCTGTCATATATTAATACTGTATGCTAACTGCAACCTGCATCTATGAAGCGAACTGCCGCATTAACCCCTGACGATACATAAATGATAGTCTCTATTTTTTGTTGTGCAACGTGACAAATGTAGCGGTTCATGGCTTTTGCTGAATGAAAATAGCTTTGAATCGCGTTTTGCTGATGTAATGTATTCAGAAATAGGTATGTCCATACGCGTTATCAAAGAGCGAAAGATGAATAAAAAAAATATATATATATACATATAAAATCAAGATTTGATCCAAACGACATATCTCGTTCCAAGATCTAAATAATGTATAATATAACGTGTCATTCTTGAGACCCGTTATTGCATTACTACTTCTCTCAGTCAACAACTTGGTTGGAATGACGTAATTGCTTAGATTCAGATGCTCCCACGTCGTTCGATGCATGAGGAAGGCATTCCGCTGTCGACCTTCCTCAGCCAGAGTTTGCAATTGTCACCCGAGCGTTTGTCGACATGTCTCGGGGTATCTCACCAATGTTTGCCACCAGTTCTTCTTGGGCGGTCTCCTCTTTCTCCGTCCTGTACATGTTCAACTCACGGCTTGGCGTGCCCGTGTATACCCACATGTCCCAACCAGCGGAGATGATGGGTGAGTCGAGAGGCTGATGGGCTGTCTCTCTCTGCCCTCTTCATTCAAGAACATGCCGTTTGATGCTCAGGATCTTATGTAGGCATTTGGTATCATAATCTTGTATCCATTTTTTTTCTGTGTGGTCTTAAGTTGCCATGATTCGCAACTGCTGACTTTTATTTTTGTGTCTGTGTGTAATAGAGAGAGGTGGGAGAGAGGGAGGGGGGAGGGAGAGAGAGAGAGAGATAGTTGTTTTGTTTTGTTTTTTTGTTTTTTTAAGAGAGATGGATGACAATTTTAACGTCCATTTTTTTTTTTTTTTTCCAGTAACGTGACTCAACATCAGTTAAGCAAGTGCAAAATTTGGATGCGGCTGTCAGTTTTTCCTGACATCAGTCTCCAACAATGAAACTCAATAGCAAATGATAAAATGATGTTAACTTATTTTTTCCACATGCCTTGATTCAGTAAATGAAAAGTTGTATGCTTTTTCTTGTATGGGTGATTCATTCCATAATTGCTATTGATTACAATGATATAGTTATGGAATGCTGGGTATTGGTCTTGGTTATGACTTCCATATGTTATTGTTAATGTTGACTGTATTCAGATTAAAAAAAATCTTTTTATGTTTGTTTGTTTGTTTGTTTTTTGTTGTTTTTTTCTTTTCCATCTATTCTGAATTGTCATATTAAATTTATGTACAAAATAAAACGGTGGTCGACCCAAGAAAGTCCGGGAAAACACGGGAAAAAAAAAGAAAAAAAAAAAGAGCGTATGTCAAACAGTTGAGTTACAGAATCTCTGCTGGAGCATCTTTTTTTTTTTCTTGTTGTTTTCTGCTGCTCCATCGTTTGGTCAGTTTCCAAAACACTGCTGTTGCCTTTCCTATCCAGCAGATCAAGGTCACTGCTGCTGATGATGGAAAGGTTTGGCAGCAAAATATATTCCAACTTGAGACCAATGATTTTCACTGTCTCTGCACTCAGTTGAGCAGGGTCTCAATCAAACGTTGCAGACAGGTTCGGTCGATCATTTTTCTAAACAAGTCCACATGGAGGGCTGTGTTGAACACCCACGTTAGAGCACTCTGCAAACACTTTTAATTTCACAGTTTTGAATAGATATAGAAAGAGGGAGGGAAGGAGGGAGAGAGGGAGTGAGTTTGTGAGTGGGTGGATGTGTGGATGCATATGTATGTCCATGGCAACATGCATGTGTATGTGCATGCGTGTGTGTGTGAATGTGCGTGCGTGCGTGCGTGCATGTGTATGTGTGTTAAGGAACAGAGGAAGAACTGACGTGGTTTCTTATAAGGACAGGAACCCTTTCTCAGCGTCACATCATCCACAGCAATGTCCCCAGTGCCTGTACCCACCGTGCCAACAAACAGAAGCTGGAACACAGTACAGAAAATATGAGATGTCTCATGTGCCTGTGCCCACAAACAGGACATGGAAACACAGTATAAAAGACATGACATGTCCTAGCAACGTTTCTGTGGACATACAAGACAAATTCTTAATTGACGAAGGCTGTAGACACTGAACACCAGACAAACTGGTCACATTTCCAATGAAAGTGAGGGAAATAATCAAGCAGCACATTTGTTATTATGAAGATCCGCTGACATCAGTCAACAATGAAAGCAACGCTGGTATGGCCACCTAACAGCATCCAAAGCCTTGCTAAAACACCCCTCCAAGGAACTGACGTTGCGTAATGGACAGGAAATCATTTGGAAAGACCCAGACTTTGACACACAAACGACAGACCTAGAGAAATCTGGTGAACAGTTATTCTGCGCGGCGCCCCATTGACTCTTCAAAAAGTTCAGGAAGAAGAAGAGGAAGTCAGCAAGGCGCATGATGTTTTTTTCTACATCCATCCCTCGACTTGAAACAATTTCGAAAGAAGCAAATTGTAAACAGAAATAAAAGGAGATTTAAACACAATGACGACACATGCATCGCTGTAACCAACCCCGAAAATTATGTATGTGAAAAGCAAGAAAACATTACAGTTTGAATACAATATCTTCCTACCATACCAGACATGGCCAATCAAATCCAACCCAACCCTCAACATAAACACACAGAGACATTCAGATTTTAGCAGGTGGCAGACGGAGAAAGAGAGTGAGGGCGAATTTACAAATCATACAAAAGCATAATGTCAAAACTGGCAGGCATGTCAACAGTTTCAATTTTCAGTTTCAATTTCTCAAGGAGTCGTCACTGCATTCGGACGAATCCATATATGCTACACCACGTATGCTATGCAGATGCCTGACAGCAGCATAACCTCGAGTGCATGCATATATATTTGTGTACCTGTTAGGAGTGGATTTTAATAGAATTTTGCCAGATAACACTTTTGTTGTCGTGGGTTCTTTTTCAGTGCGCTAAGTGCGTGCTGCACGAGACCTCGGTTGCATCTGTCACAGTCGTGTGTGTACCCGTGTTTCTATAGCGATCGTAACATGCACATAATACCCTTTTATCCTATTTTTTTAATGACAATGGGGAGGGGGTACCGCAGGAAATACTTTTCTCCTTACTATTTTTCAGTCTGGTCAAAATACCATAAGTATCGATGTGTTGTGTCCTGAACCGTTACCCTGACTGGATCAGCTGTGTCAATGCTGAACGCCGCCCTGTTCCAGCGATCCCCGGTCTCTCTGTCCACACTCCACACGGTGACGTTGCTTTCCAGAAAGGGGTCAGCCAGCTGCAGGGTCAGCTGGCCCACAAAGGCCCCGTGCAGGTGGTACTTGAACACCAGGCAGCTCTGTTGCGTGGACAGTGTGTGCATCACATGGGACACCAGAACGGCGGAGTCACCAGGGGACCGGGTACCGTCCACATCGATGTACATGTAGGAGCCTGTGGAAACAAACAGTCACACAGTTCAATCATTTAAATGCCTGTGGAAATAAACAGTCACACAGTACATGTATTTAGATGCCTGTGGACATAAACAGTCATACAGTACAGGTATTCAAATGCCTGTGGACATGAACAGTCACACAGTACAGGTAATTAAATGCCTATGGACATAAATAGTCACACAATACATGTATCTAAACGTCTGTGGACATAAATAGTCACCAGTACAGGTATTTACATGTCTGTGGACATAGTCACACAATACATGTATTTAACTGCCTATGGACATAAACAGTCACAAATAGTCACACAATACATTAATACAAATGCCTGTGGACATAAACAGTCACACAGAATAGGTAAATGCCTGTGGACATAAATGGTCACAAAGTACATGCATATAAATGCCTGTGGACATAAAGTCACACAGTACATGTGTTTAAATGCCTGTGGACATAAACTGTCACACATTACATGTAGTTAAATGCCTGTGGACATAAATAGTCACACAGTACGGTATTTACATAATCATGGTATTTAAATGCCTGTGGTAATGAAAAAAAAACACAGTACAGGTATTTAAATGCCTGTGGACATAAATAGTCAAACAGTACAATAGTTAAATGCCTGTGGACATAGACAGTAACACAGTACATGTATCTAAATGAATGTGGATACAAAGTCACACAGTACACACAGTACAGGTATATGCCTGTGGACATAGTCACACAGTACATGTTTGTAATTCCTGTGGATATAAATAGTCAGACAGTACATGTATTTAATGCCTGTACTGTGGACATAAATAGTCACACAGTACATGTATTTAAATGCCTGTAGACATAAACTGTGTGGGACCTGTTCCTCGATTTGACGTTTTTTCACTAATAGCGATATTAAACGAAATGATTATTTGCTAATCAATGTCAGAATAAAGTATTGTAGTGCATGTATATCAAATATGGACCTTTTTAAACGTTAAAATTCGCACAGAACATGAGAATTGTCAGTAAATAAAACTTTATCCGTGACAAATGGAATTTTGGTTCAAAAGCGGAGACTAAATATTGTATAGCTGATATGCCTTGATTTTTGTGTGGAATACTAAACCAGACAGAATAAGCAGAAATACCGTTCAAAGATAAAAACAGTAGAGGCGTATGTTTCCCAGGTTGTAAACAATTCATTTTCGTTCTTAGATGCTATAGATTTGGATGATCGAAGCAGTCAAAGCGCTCAATTCTCCGCGGTCCTCAGCCTGTTTGCTGGTGTCACCCATCGTCTGTCAACAAGCCTGAGGTCACTGGCTGCCACCAGTTCATCGTAAGCCATCCCCTCTATGTCCAACCTTCGGGTTTCCAATTCGCGGCTTCGTGTGCAATTATTGTAGCGAGAAGCCTCAATACATGTCCTGGCCAGCGGAGACGCTTTTTCCAGACGACGGTTGACACAAGAGACCGATCTTTTCGACACGCTCGTTTGAAATAAAATCACGCCATCTGGTGCCAAAGATCTTGCCCATGCATTTGGTGTTGAAGGCATTTATCAATTTTTCATAGGTATTCTTATGACGCCAAGATTCGCCGCTGCAGAGGAGCACGGATAGAACATTCTAATTTATAGAAGCTCTGCTTGAGCTTCAGGGAAATTTTCATGCTGCTCCATGGTTTGTTAATAGCTGCAGTCGCCTTTTCTGTTCGGATTTCAGTTCAGTGACCATGGAACAGGTTGCGAAGAAGAACTTCCTCTACTTTTTCTGATCAATAACAGTTATTTGTCTTCTTTGCACTGATGATTTATCTGTTTCTACAGTAGCTGCTTGTCTCATCCACTAGCAGGATCACATTTCCTCGAATTGAAATCTTCAGTATTTAGTCATTAGCAAGTGCGAAGAGGAATGAGGAGAGGGTGCACCCTTGCGGACTTCAAACGGGTCGCTGTCGTCATCTTCTGTCCCGACCCGGATTTACTGTAGATCTGCTTGAAAGCTGATACGACTTTCCTTTGGATTCCATAGGACTTGGATAATTTCCAGATTGATGGTCTGTGGATGCCATCGAAGGCTTTACTGAAGTCTGTGAAGCTGACAGCGAGAGGTAACTGGTATTCTTCATACTTATTTATGATCTGTCTCAGTGTGAAGATCTCTTCTGCACATGAACGTTTGAGACAGAATCCTGCCCACTTTTCTCGCAATTCATTGTCCGTCCCTGGAATTGATTGTAGAGCTACTCCCCAGCAGTTGTCACAGTGTGAAAGGTTATCCTTCTTAGAATGCAGACCACCTTGCCGTTCTTCTAATCCTCTGGCACGGTGCCGGAGTTTCACACCTGGTTGCAGAGACAACACACATCCAAGAGACGATACAGTCCCCTCCACCCTTGATCATCCCGATGTAATGCCACCGAGCGAGCCGATGGAATTTGTTGTTCTTGAGTGTCTTGGTTGGTTTTCTGATCCCATCCTTTGTGAAGTTGTCGGTGTGAGACGGATCTTCAGTCTCAGGTGGGACAGGAGGGTTCTGTCTGTTTAGGACCTCTTCCAAAACCATCTGGCCAGCTTGTTCACGCCTTTTGAAACAATAATGCATTTTCTTTGTCTTCACTAGTCCAGAGCCTGCACACGTAGTACCAGAAATGTTTTTCGCAATCTGGTAACAAACGGCTGGAATGTCGTTGCATTTGGCTTCTTCCTCTTCATCTACAGCTTCTTTGTCTCGCATTTCATCTTGTCTGTTCGGCCACTTAGTTTCCACTTTGTCCTTTCCGATGTACTCAGGATAGTACAGTGTTTGATGGAAGGTGTAGTTGTGTCTTTTCTGACGGGAGTTCTTTTTGCTCTGCTATCAATTTCCAAGTGTAGTTACTGATCCGGAGTTTATACAGCTTTTCCTTTTTGAAACCAAAGATCGTTTCCCCAGAAGATGACATGGCATTACAGGCGTCGGTTTACACAGAGTTCAAAGTCGACTCGGTTGCTCAGGAACGCTTTGAATTGGGCCACTACTGTGGGATCTCTCAGTTTGGTGGTGTATTGCCTGGACTCACTGTACACATCTGCTCCACGTAAACACGTTCATCATGCAGGCAAGGCTTTCTCTGCCTGGGCCCTATTGCGATGTGGTCAATATGGGGTTTTGGTCTTTGGCTGTTGGAGGTCCATGTGTTCTTGTGTATGTCTGTGTTTGAGCAGTGTCGATCAAACTTTCATGTTGTTTGTGGCACCCAACTGCAGAAAGCTGCCACCGTCATCTGTCCTCTGCTTGCCATAGCCATGTGAACTAAGGACGTGCTCAAAGCCAGTCTGATCCTCTGAGGTCTCTGCTTTCACGCTCCTCTTCCACCTTCATTGCATCCTTAAAACTAATGTGTTTGAAAAAAAATATAGCGAACTCAATATAAACGTAGTTTCTAGTCACAAGGAACCAACTCATCCCGGTATATTACTTGCTGAACCATTCCTCTTCTTCTTATTGTTTTACAATGACAAGACCACTTTAAACAAAAAATATTAAAAAACATACTTCATAACGAAATGTTTTTCCTGCGCTGGTGATTTGTGTGATGACACATGTAAACAGCCGACGTATCCAGTGTTAAAACCAAACCATATCCAGACTCACTTCCTTACCAATAGTGGCGACATCTCATCTATAAAGAAATATGTTATGAACACAAGGATCCAAATCATCAACATTGTTGGACGGCAACGTACTGCTTTTTTAAGGGTAATTCATTCAGTAAAAAAACTCTATTTTGAAATACTGACACGATTGCTTTTACCAAAATGTTGCCTGAAATGAACAGAAATTTCAATCTGAAGTATACTGAATGTCGGGTTTTACACAAGATGATGGACGCGAAGCTAAAATGGTTTTAGATAGAAAAATTAATCGACTTCTTCCAACAAATGTAGTCCATGAAGGAATGGTAATAAGCCTATAAAACTCTTATGAACGAACATTCTGTAAAACAGAAAGGACAGTATTCAGTGTGTCATTCAAAAAAGCATGCAACGCCAACTTGAAAACAGTCTCAATGAGAAAAACAACAACAAAAAAACAACTCTTGTGTGCGCTTTTTGCTAACATTAAATTCAATGTGGTGATTACAAACTTCATGTCACACACACACACACACACACACACACACACACACACACACACACACACACACACACACACACACACGACAGTAGAAGGGTACAGAAGAGAAATCGTTGAACAGGTGAGGCGATGGAGATGAGAGGACAAGTGGGTGTTAACGATGAGAACGGAGCCAGCACTCTCACGAAGATCGCTGACAGGTAACAGACCACAGACATCGGTTTACAGACCTTCACTATGAGGAGAATATGAGGGTCCAGGGCCCGCGGAGCGTCTAACTCTCCCTGCGTAAGTCCAGTCGAAGTCGTCTAGATGCCATTGTACAAAGCTGCATTCTTCGAAACGGCAAGTCAGTTTGTGAAGGACGGCTGTAACCAATCAGCGTGGTGGGGGAAAGGGGGGGGGGGGGGGCATAAAAATCTTTGAAATAAAACGTCAGCCATTGTACTGTCAGCGAATTATCAGAATGACGTAACTCAGTATGTGTACGAGAGAGGTAGACAGGCAGACAGTCAGAGACAGAGAGGTTGACATTGAAATAAAGAGGTTGAGAGAGAGAGAGAGAGACTGGAGAGAAACAATTAGAAACACAGCGAGAACAGACAGACAGACAGATGGACGGACAGACAGACAGACAGAGACACAGAGAGAGGGATACAGACATAGGGACATAGACAAAGGCAGAGAGAAGAGAGAATAGAGAGAGACAACGAGACAAAAACAAAGAGACAGAGACACACAGAAACAGAGAGAGACAGACATGACAGGGACACGGATAACTTGTTCATTATGCCATAACCCATATGAAGGTAAATGATCAATTAACATGTCAAATCGATTTAACTGAATAAGCATGAAAATATATCCAAAAGAGAGAGAGGCATTATTTTCTTAAGTATGTTTAATTCTAATATTGGACTACTTTCAACCAAAGTATGGCTATGAGTTTTTGTTGTTGTTGTTTGTTTGTTTGTTTGTTTGCTTCGACATATCGATAAAACAAAACAAGACAAACTAAACAGTGCATGAAAAAATACTATAAATGAAAACGTCAGTAAAGCATACGCATGCATTCTTTGTTTTCAATTTTCATGTCATCGATTCCGATGTCTCCTTTAGAATCATGCCCAGAAAGACCTTCGATGAAAATCTGAAACAAAAAGACACATCGTCAGTCTTAACAATCACCACACAAACTCATCAACACGCAAACTGTACTTTTCTATTCCATATGAAAACTGACAGCGTGAATACACTTTTCGAAAAGTAAAGACACAATCAGCAATATGTAGAAATGAATGAAGCTGACGATTATAACGACGACGACGACGACTGCAACTTAAGAACAGTAGTAGTAACACCACTACCACTACCGCCACCAACACCACCAAATCGAATCACGTTGCTTATAGCCCAGCCGACCACAATGGGGCTATTTAGGGCTGACTACCACTGGCAAAAACAACAATGATAATGATATGACAATATAATGATAATGATCACCATTATCATCATCATCATAAATAATGATACTGATGATAAAAAGGATGACAGCGTATTGTCTAAGACTTCTTTCCTGGCCAGGAAGCACTAATATGGTTACAACAAACACCATTATGATTGTTATTATTATCACTACTATTGTCGTCATCATCACCATATTAATGTTCTCTCTGTCAGTAACACATTTTTTTCAACACGAAGTCTCAACACAGAGTCTTCTGGAGACCCTCTCGATCCAGGCACAGGCACCATTCTTATCAGGTGCATCCAGCCCACACAGTGTCAAGCTTACACGCAAAACCAGAGCGCTGTAATTGACCACTACTTAGTGTGCACCAAGGCGAACTTCACAGCAGAGATAAACTGCACTGTATGAGAAAGAAGGGCAAACCTCGAATTGACACCAGCATGACACGCGACCAGGGGAAGGCGAAGATGCACTAGTGAAATTTCTTCCAAGCCCACCCACTGCTAACGCCTGTGAAAGATCATATCATTTCAAAGACTCTGTCTACGATGCGACTGTGTCAACTTTTGGTATGAAGACCATCAAGTCGGCAGATTGGTTTGAGGCCCACACTGAGGAAATGATACCTGTCACTTAAGAGAAGAGAAATGGCCTAGCTGCATTCATAATCTGCTCAAGTTAACGGAACCTGCAGTTCCATTTATTTGCTTATTTATCATCATTGTTGTCTTATTGATTTTTTTTATTATTATTATTATCATCATTACTACTACCCTTTTTTATATCATAATTATTATTTATTTATTTATTTATTTATGTAAGCTTATCTATTATTTATTCACTTTTTTTTCTCAAGGCCTGACTAAGCGCGTTGGGTTACGCTGCTGGTCAGGCATCTGCTTGGCAGATGTGGTGTAGCGTATATAGATTTGTCCGAACGCAGTGACGCCTCCTTGAGCTACTGAAACTGAAACTGAAACTGCAGTTCCTCCGAGCCACCTGTGTAGTAAAGTTCAACAGAACGCATATGCAATGCGCCAGTGACTACTGGTCCCAGCTCAGCCCCAACATACACAGACCGCGGCCCACACGGGCCACATCAAAGGGATGTACGACGGAATCAAGAAGGCAATGGGTCCGTCTAAATGGAAAATCGCCCCTTTGCAACAGGCGAGGAATTACAGGACTGGGCACAACAGGTGGCGCGCCAGGAGGAGCACAACTCCGACTATATGCAACGGAGAACAAGGTCACTTCAAAGACACAAGGTACGCTAACAAAACATGGGTGACGGTAGCGACTGTGGCAGCTGCCGCGGTATCTTTCACCTCATTATCGTCTAGAAAGTGTTTGCTCGAGAAACAATGTAAAGGCACCAAACACTTGCAGATGGGTTTCCGAGTCAACAGGTCCACTATCGATATGGTCTTCTCCCTCAGACAGTTACCGGAACAATGCAGGGAACAAAGACAGCCACTGTTACTAGTCTTCACAGATCTCATGAAGGCCTCTTCTGGATCCACCACCGCCACCCAACCCCCACCCCCAAAGCATGCCGACCTTAGCTTTTCAGCATCAGTAGCTTTTTCTATGAATACACGAAGGGCACTGTGGTCTCTGACGGCTCAACATCAAACGCCTTCAGCGTCCGAAGCGGGGTGACATACGGCTGTATCCTCGATTCCACCCTGTTAGGGGCCTTCTTTGCTGCTTTGCTGAAGCATGTCTTCGGATCTGCCACAGGAGACATCCGGACTAGGTTAGATGGAAAGCTGTTCAAACTTTCCAGATTAAGAGCAAAGTCCAAACTTCAGCTGAAATGCCCACGCACGGGACTTAAACGTCACTGCCCACTCAGCTGAAGAACTTCAGCAGCTCACGAGCTGCTTCAGCGAGGCTTGCCGCGACTTCTGACTCACAATCAGTCAGGGTATGGACTCTCCACTCGACACCAGAATCTGTTACCACGAACTGGAGCCAAAGAAACTGAAGAGAAAGGCCCAAAGCCAGACAGACACAGCGTCAGACCACCTGTGCGTAGTGTGGGGAGGACTGTCACTCCTGCGTCAGCTTGTCCAGCCACACCTGACGCTGTATCAATCATCATCTAGAGCGCAGCTGCATAGTATCCCCAGACTGACGGGTGCCTTTCACAGGTGTGATGACCTAGTGGTTAAGCGTCTGCCTTGGAAACGAGAGAATTTAAGCGCACAAGTTCAAACCCCACACTCGCCAGTATTCCCCGCCCCCCTCCCCGCCCCTGCACCTAAACTTGAGTGATAGTCTGGAGGCTAGTCATGCGGATGAGACGATGAACCGAAGTCCTGTATGTCGCATGCATTTAGCGCATGTGAAATAACCACAGCTACAAAGGGTTGTTCCTGGCACAATTGTGCAGAAAAATCAATCTGATAAGAAAACAAATACACTTCCAGGCAGAAATAAAAGGATTGCACTGCATTGTAGCGATGCGCTGTCAATTGGGAGAAATCTGTTGTGACAAACAGTAAAAAGAAATAAAATAAGATAACAATGCACGCAGATAATGGAACACCACTCTGAGCACAAGACTGACGGATGCCTATCATTATTATTATTATTCTGATTATTATTATCATTATATCTTTATTATTAGTGTGTTGTTATTGTATTGGCAAAGTAGATACAATGAGGATACAAGTCATAATATGGAGCACAATTCACCTTGTAAGGTTCTGTGGTCTTCAGCTCTGTTGTTGACTCAAACCATCCTTTTACGACTTCGCCGTCATACTCTTCAACCATGTCCAGCGAAAACTCGGAGCTGGAGTTTGCCTGATAGATACTCAGTCTATTCGTATCGACGCCATACATATGTATGTAGAGTGTCAGGCAGCTCACTGGGAAGGTTGGATGGATGGTTGGGGTGTACAGGACTGCCCTATCTCCAGGAGTCCTGAAGTGGGAAGACTCCACGTAGAGATAATAACCTGTAGACAAAATTGATTTCGTGCGCGAGCACAATCACACACACACACACACACACACACACACACACACACACACACACACAACCACACACAACCACACACGATCATGATCGGCACGTTACAAAATATTCGCATCCTAAAGACAAACGCATATACAACTCATACTAGAGATTAGTGAATCACAATATGTGAGACACCAGTCAGTTTTTATACTGCAGTTCTGTGACACGAAAATGTATCATCACAAGAAAACCGGGAACGTTGATGTTTTGACATTTGCATTCACTGTCGGTCATTTCTCTCGTTAAATCAACGACTTCTCTTTTAGGAAGTCCATTAAGGATTTTTCTGTGGTAATACTTAAATATGTATTTCAAACATTCATCTTTGTTTCTACCCTCCTTCTTACCCATTTTCCCCAAACTCACTATTCAGCCCCTTTCCCCTCCTTTCCTACCTTTTAAACGATACATAACATTGAAAAGTTACAATAAATGACGGGACATTAAACAAAATTCGTGTTTTGGGCAACAGAACCTTGACTTTGTTTCCAAACTTATTTGTTTCACAGATGCAGCCTATTGCTGGGAAAAACAATCTGTGCAAGATGTTGAACTGTTTTACGTGACCTTAAAGAGTGATTGCGTGCTGATGAGTGAGATTTTCATACTACCAACGTGATAGGTTTTGCATGATACAGAATCTTTTGTACAGGAGTTGATGTCAAGATCTCCCTATGAATGAATTTAGACGGACACTCGACATTCACTGTACTGTTCTTGTATTGTATTGTTTTGTTTTGCTTTTATTTTTTGTTACAACAGATTGTGTGAAATTCGGGCTGCTCTCCTCGGGGAATGCGCGTCGCCATAGTGGAGTGTCATCCTTCTATCTGCATGCGTTTCACCACCAGAGTGGACGTTGCTTCACAATTTTACCACGGACAACCCTTTTGTTGTCATGGGTTCTTTTACGTGCCTCCGAAGGCGGACGCGTTACCACTATGCCACCACTCAACAGTTTCTTTGTGGCATTTCGTAAAATTCTGAAAATCACTATCGTTACAGGAAATATTCCGCGCTTGATTAACTTGACTTAATTTGTTCGCTGTGAAATAGTGGAAGTGAAGACGAGCGACATTGTGCTTGTTTAATGTTCTCATGCTTTTAACTGGTTCGAGAGTACGGTACATTCCAACTACATTTTATAGGTATCCCAATCTGTTTCGCTCAAGTCTGCTTCTAGCATCCGAAATTTTTTTTTTTTCATAATTGTCTACAAATACTGTGCTTACTGTGCCCCTCCATGAGAGGAATGACCTGTATCTGAATAAAACACATCCGCATCTCTCTCTCTCTCTCTCTCTCTCTCTCTCTCTCTCTTACCAACTCCTGTTGTGTGGTCACTGCTTGGTCCTGTACGTGAAGAGGGACTTTCCCCTGAATGCCACATCCAGTCAATGTCATCTTCCATAATCATTTGACCCAGTCCGCACAGGTCAGGTTCTTCGAACGAGCAGGAGAATTGTCGATTCACATCTGAAAAGCGACCATTGGATCTACGACTTTGAAGAAATGTATACCACTGGTGTGTGTTATTCTATGGGGCTCACGTTCTGGAAACAAATATGTATCCATGGACATGTAAACAGACAGACATACAGACAGACAGGTAGGTAGATATATAGACAGGTGGACACAGTTAAGCAGATAGATTTATCAATATATCTATTGATAGATCTATTGATTGATGCATCGATTGATGAATACGTAGGTTGGTAGGCACTGACACTGACACACACTGACACAAATGTATTGCCATTGGCAATAATACCCTTTTGGTAAGGGGGTTACAATGTATTGTAAAGTGAATAGGTTGGCAGGCATATATAAACAGACCGATATATAGATATAGACAGATAGACAGACAGACAGACAAATACACAGATGAACGCAGGGTCCACTGAAAGGATTTGATTTCACATTCCCCAGTTGTCATAGCGGCAGGAAATATGCACTTCTTTAATGTCGGCACAATGCTGCTTCCTATGTCCTGCTTGCTTTCACCTCTATTAGGTGAACTCATCCGGTCTGCCACATACATCCTTTATCAGACAACCGGCTCCTAGACTTCTGATGCATTGTGGGTTGTCTGATGCTGTTATGGAAAACGTACTGTGTCTTGTTTTCGACTGTCG
>NC_134876.1:48453314-48475814 GCF_041734735.1 Babylonia areolata | reverse complement strand
CTCTCTCTCTCTCTCTCTCTCTCTCTCTCTCTCTCTTCTACATATTCTTAACGCATGAACAAACAAAAGTCCGTTACCTCTTTCTGATAAGCAATGCCCTTTGCTGAGTTCCATGTCATCAATGGAAAAGGCCCCAGAACCATCCACGTATTTTCCCCACAGTATTATCTGTAGGAACAAAGAACGGTAGGGGTCAGTCATGATCTGGTGCACATCAATTCATCTATCAAGGGTCCAGTCAGTCAATAAATCACTGAATTAGTTTGATAAAGGGCCTATCATGTCAAAATACTAAATCATACCATTGAAGACGGACAGTGATATCTGACAAAGAAACAGGACAAAGAAGAAAAAGAAACAGACACACACACGGCATAAAATGGGATCAAGCAAACCAAACCAAAATAATGACTACTACTACACCACCAACAGCACCAACGAAGAAGTAAAACATGACAGAGGCCAGGACTTCCATTGTAAGACAGATATGTGCATTACATAACTAGCTGATGCTGTGCTATAACTGATGGATACGAACAGCATTACCAACTGTGGTAACTGATATACACACACAGCAACCTATCATGTGTATAGGCATACTCGTGAGCCAAAAAGAAAAAGAAAAAAGATGTAAAATGGGTCGGAATGTTCTGTCTTTATTTCCTCTGTTTTGAAACTGCTATTCATTTCAAAGAATCGTGTTAGCTTAAGAAGAGACAAGACAGACAGATATACTGTGTATGTTCTCTACGTTCAGACCAAATAGAAAACAAGCGCCGAACACTCCATCTCACCCTCGTGGGCTTGGATGTATCCAGGGTAATAGCCGCTCGTGTCCAGATGGCAGGCTGGTCATTGTGTAGCCCTCTACTGACAGACCACACGGTCCGTTGGTCAGTTAGATCTGGGGAGGAAACGTTTATTCTCAGCGAGCCCGCAGGATGCATTCCGATCAGGGCGTACCAGAATACCAGGCAGCTTTGGTCGGCGGTGGTGTTGATCCGCGGGGACATCAGGATGGCCTCGTCTCCGTCTGCTGCGTTCTTGAAATCGGAATACAAGTACTGACCTGGAATGGGAAGGAAACCAAAGTAAACATTCAGTTTTTCAGCCTGTCCTTTGTGCCCATTTCTTTGTTCTGAACCTCTCTCTCTCTCTCTCTCTCTCTCTCTCTCTCTCTCTCTCCGTGAAATGCTCTTTACTTCACAAAATATTGCTTGTTTTCCCTGCTGTCTTCTTCGAACAGAGTGCAATTTAATTTTGTTTTCCTATACAATTGAACTTATCATCCTAGACTATATTGAAAACCAACTGTAAAAAAATCTTGGAATCACATTGTTATCAATTTCTCTTCAGTTTTGACATAGGTGATCTGACTTTGTAGCCATTACGTTGCTTTAACTCAATAGGAAAATCACCGCCTGTCAAATTACAGTGCAAAATTCCCTTGTGCTTTGAACACAGAAAATATAGTGTCTAAGGATAGCTGGGGACTCCTCTGTGATGTGCAGAAGATATGGCCAGTCCTACCATGAAACTTAAGAGCAGTAGGTTCACGGATAACAGACCCATGATCTGGTCACACTTTAGTGACATGGGTGCTCTACTTAGCTGGTGCTAAAATGTGACACTGGCGGTGAAAGGTAGTTTATCTTATAATGATGATGATAATGATAACAATAATAATAATAATGGATACTTGATAGCACACTATCCAGAAATCTGCTCTAGGTGCTTTAAAAAAACACTTGTTTACATAACACATTTCATCAATGTTATGTAGACACACCAAAATGTAGCACACACACACACACACACACACACACACACACACACATACATACATTTTAACATACATATGTACATAGCAGCTGCCCTCCACACACAAAAAACACAGAGAGATTCAAGATTTTCATGATTCAAAAACTTTATTACTCAAGGATAAAGATTTTAGGCATTGCCTAGTCAAGAGAGAGAGAGAGAGAACGAGGGAGGGACAGTGTCATATTTTTTTTCGAAGGATAGTGTTCTTGAACAAAAAGTGGAGAGAAAAAAGAACTTGTCTTTGACAGTGGAGAGGACATATACGCATAAACCACAGTTATCACATGAGGCCATGGAAACAGTGGACAATTACAAATGTCTGGGGGCTGTAGTTGACCAGAATCTTACTTTTGGTAAACATGTTAATATAGGTACCAAGAAATCGAACTGGGGACTTTTAATATCGAAAATTATTAAGTTTTTATGTCAGCCATCATATCCCACGGATGGTGTACAGAATTCTGATTGAAAGTAATTGTACTCAGTGTGTCTTGAGGCGCGCGCTGCTGCTGTACACATTTGCCAGAGGTTTTTTCATGTTCTCGTGTTCTACTGTATGTATTCTAAACATATTTTGGCAAGTGATTACATCTGTCTGTGTCTATTATTGCTCTAGTGTGAGTTGTGTTGAATTTTTAAGCCCTCCTTCTTCTTCTTCTTCTTCTTCAGCGCTGTGAAGAGTCATTGGGGCGCCGCATGGCTGTCCACCAGATTCCTCGAGATTTGTTTGTCAAAGCCTAGGTCTCTGCAAATAATTTCCCCGTCGATCCTTTTTCTGTCTTCACCTCCGTCTACCTTCTTCCACTGGATCCCGTTACGTGACCATACCAACACAGCTTTCTTTTCTTGGCAGATGTTAGCAAGTCAAGTGTGCTACTTGAAGGTTTTGCGCGCGTGTTCATTGGAGATATGATCAGTGTATCTGATGATCAGTACCTTGCGATAACACCTGAATGGCCCGAATTCTTTCAAAATCTGCATTGACGGCCCATGTCTTCCAAACATACAGGAAGATGGAATTTTCCAGTGCACGATGGAGTCTATGTTGTGTTTCATGGACATGTTGCTGTATTATTTCTATGTAGGTTTCAGTCTGGACAGTGCTGATATTGTGTTTGCTGCCCCTGAGGACTTCTGGTTTGGTCCTTCATTGTTGATGATGTATCCCAGGTAGGTGATCTGTTGAACAGTTCCTAGCTTCTGTCCCTGGACAGTTATATCAGCAGTGATGGTGGTGTTTTTGGCTGGCCATCAACTTGGTCTTTCCATGCCATAGTTTGTCGGAAGTTTCGTCTGGTCTTTTAACAAGCTGGGCGAGTTCATGCTCACTACCTGTCCAGCCATCTACAAGACGGGTAAGTTACAGATCTCGCTTCACTGTGAAGATTGTGCTGATATTCGTGAAAATGTCATTTTCTTAAATTCAACAAAAACATGATCTTTTAATGAGCTTAACACCACCCCTGAACAATATGTCAAATTACTTGCAAACCATACAATCGCAGAGTTTAACCTTCGTCGAAAAACACATTATAAAAGGATGTTCTCAAAAAACTAAAATTAAAGCGTAGATTGCTGTGTATAACACTTTCTGTTCACAGACTCAGAATGGTTTCTCCAGAGCATACTAATCAAAGTGAATGGTTGGGGTGCTTTAAAAATAGATTTCAAAGCATTGGTTTGGTGCTGGCCTCTCGTTTCCACTGTTATCATTGCTGGTATTTGTACTCCTGTGTCATTAGGGCTGTAAAACTAGTAAATGTCTCGGATTTCAAAGTTCAGACTCTCTCTCTCTCTCTCTCTCTCTCATAAATCGAGGGGTCACGTATTATTATTTGATTTACCTTCACTCTTGCCAGTGTGGTCTCTTTCTGGTCCCACCAGTTGAGGATCAGAATCAACCCGTGTTTTCCAGTCGGCATCATCTGAAAGGGACTGGATGAAGACGTCACACACACCATCGTCGAAATCACACCTGAAAGTCTCCACAGCTGAAATAAACCACAAGTTGCTGAGGTGTAATGCCTCTAATCACAAACACGAAGAACTGGTCCTTTTAAAAGTGTTCGTGTCCAGAACAATTATTCTTTTCCTGCTTTCCCTACAGAAGCAAAACTTGCAAAATACGTGATCAGTTTACTACTTTCTTCCGTGTTCTTGTTGGAAAAAAGCAGATTAGCATCAGGATTGATACTACAAACTCTCGGTGCGTGAATGTGCGTGCCTATGCACGTGATTGTGTGTGTGTGTGTGTGTGTGCATGTGCGTGTGTGTGCATGTGTGTGCGTGTGCGTGTGTGTGTGTGCGCGTGTGTTTATACAGGAAGGTAGGCTGATAAGAGTTGGGTGTGTGAGAAGGGAATAGATCAGAGAACGGGTGGGTGGGCATTCAGTCATAACACTTTCATGAACGCGTTTTACCCCCTAGCCCCACTCCTCCCCCTCTTGCTCTAAAATATTCATTTGGATCAATGGACACCATGAATCAGATTGGAACACATTTTACGACGTCATTATTCTATCCCAAACTCCCACCCTGTCGTTCCGTCGCCATGGCAAAGTGATTCGAGTCCGGAGGTTGTGGGATTGGATCCCATGCAGACATGATTTTTTTTTTTTTTTTTTTTTTTTTAATCACTTGCCTTTGCTTTATCTTTCTTTGTTATTCCACTTCTACATATCTACGAAACTGTTCACATTGCTGCACTTAACGTTATTTCATTTTTGACTCACTTGTGTAAACAAAGTGAGTCTATGTTTTAACCTGGTGTTCTGTTGTCTTTGTGTGTGTGTGTGTGTGTGTGTGTCTGTCTGTGTGTCCGTGTGTCCGTGGTAAACTTTAACATTGACATTTTCTCTGCAAATACTTTGTCAGTTGACACCAAATTTGGCATCAAAATAGGAAAAATTCAGTTTTTTCCGGTCATCTTGTTTAAAACAATATTGCACCTCTGGGATGGGCACAAAAAATTTTTTAAAAAAGAAGCCAAATTATATCAAACTGCATTTACTGTGGGGTTTTTTGTTGTTGTTTTTTTGTTGTTTTTTTATTCTCTAAACTTGGCACTTTGATCTGATATTCGACACAACAACAAGAGCAGTCATTGTTATCATTTTTTGTTCAAACAGGAACTTCTTTTGCTAAGCATGGAAGTTTTATTTATTTTGCAAACGTTTTGGTGCAGATAGTAAAAAAGGGAAAATAATCTGTAATTAATGCAAGGGGACTTAATTTGCTTTAAACTGATCTTTCTCATCTTAAACATGACATTTTGAAATTATACTCAATACATAAAAAGCATGAGTGTTTTACTCTCAGTGTACAGTGTTCATTCGCCCAAGTGGTCTTTTTTGGAAAATACTAAAATCAATACGACGGGTGAACTTTATAGATCTATTGGCTGAGCCCTGATGGTCATGGGCAAAAATCAATTGCGTACACATATTTATACACATTCAAAGTGCGTGCTCATATTCTTCGCGAACGCGAACGACGCCATATTGTTTCAAGTTGTTGACCTGCCCGTTCAATCCTATATTCAATGGACAATACACGATAACATGTGATGGAAAGTTGGAGAAGGAGACCGTTAAATATTTATCCAGAGAAAGATTTGTGAACGCCTCATCACTTACTGGATTATGCCCCAAACTGCCATAAAGATATCCAAAGAATCAGTCGGAATTCACAGTTAAAAATAATAAACCTTGAGAGTTAAGAGTTAATACCCTTGAATTGATGAAACGCAAAAATTTCCAGTCTTGACTTTTCTCAAAATGAAGTCCTTTTCACTACATACAACGTTTAGAAGTACTTGTACTTGGCTCTACATGTTATTAGTTTAACAAAATACTCAATTTTTATATCAACTTTAAAACTATAAAACTAGAATGAACATAAAAGAGAAATTGAATCGACCGTGTCAACCGGGTGTAACTAAACTTGTACATCTATATAGATCCAGAGAAAACGGCTAAATGTTGCAGTGTGATTGCGGCGGTAGCCGCGTCTCCTTTACCGCAGACTTAAAAAGAATTTTTAATTGTCCTTAAAGATTTTTTGAATGCCCAAGATACACCAGAATAATATGATTTGAACAGCGTTATCACTGCGAATACCGCAATTGATTTATCGCCCTTAAAAAAAAAAAAGCATATTTAAATATTATATTTTTGAACGTCAGTTAAGGAGCCACGATAGTATAATGGATAAGACAGTTTCTTCTCATCCGAACACGCGAGGTTCGAATCTGCCATTAGGACTTTTTTTTCTTTCTTTTTTCTTTTAACCCGAAGCTTTATAATAAATACAGAACACATTTTAACGATTAGATTTTATTTTTAAGTGTATCACAAGTGAGTCTTGAAGGCCTTGCCTCTCTTGTTGTTTCTTGTGTACAAAATACAGAGAGAGATTGTACACTTTTACCCTTGACTTTTAACGTGGCAATAGCCTTGAGATGGTCTTAGTGGTCGGCGAGGCTCTAAGGACCATAATTTGATTTGATTTGGTTTGAGAGAGAGAGAGAGAGAGAGAGAGAGAGAGAGAGAGAGAAATGCATTTCAAGACCGTTACATCTTAGGTTCAGGTCGACCGTCTGTTTACATTTCTTAAGCAATGTTGTAGCGTGTATGGGTCAGTCTGCGCGCAATTACGTTTAACTGAAACTGACACTGAACTGGAACTGTAGACCTGACTCTCCTGCGTCAGTCTGCCGTAGAAGTGAACAGACCCTGGCTTTGCTTTCCTCTGGTGGTGGGTGTTGCCTGGTGTGCTGTATTGTCGTCATCTTTAGCCTATCAGTCACAGCACCAAACAATCAGTTTTCAGTTCAGTTCATCTACTCAAGGAGGCGTCGATGCGTTCGGACAAAATCCATATACGCTACAGCATATCTGCTAAGCAGATGCCTGACCAGCAGCGTGACCCAACGCGCTTAGTCAGGCCTTGAGGGAAAATATAGTAAAACTAAGTAAAACAAAATAAAAGTAAACATTAAAAAAAAACTGGAATGAAACAAAGCAAAAAATTAAATGAATGATGACATGAGCATCAATGAAGATATTAGTACATAAACAAATAAATGTAAATTCACACACACACACACACACACACACACACACACACAAGTGCTTTCCTCTGGCGGTAGAGCCCAGGACGGTACCGTGCTTCTCTTCTTCATCAATCACAGTACCACACGATGCTCTAAGCAATACAAGCACGGTCACACCTATATACAGATACAGATAGATACAGATATATATATATATATATATATATATATATATATATATATATATCACTCTTTCCACCTTTCTCTCTCAGTGAGAGCATGCTGTTTTTGATGAGCGAGAGGGAAAGAATATACCTAATCATTAATACTTTATCTCCAATTGCGACATGACGAGGGACTGTGACATAAGGTGGAGTAATACTACTGCCCCTATCACGGAGTCACTAACAACGTTATTTCTTATTCTTTACATCAAATCAAATAGTTCGTTCTTTCTGTACACAACACATCACACACACTAGTAATACAATGGGGGAAAATCTCACATTTTAGTTCAGATTTATCTTAAAGTAACAAACACAAAACAATGACCTGCTATACCACCAAACAAAACAACCGAAACAAAACAGAATAAAACGTGTGTCTTAAAACTTCATCTCACAATGGCACTCGAGGCTCGTCGTACTGAAGTCATCGATGGCTATTTCAGAATCCACGCTCCGAGCATCAAACGCGATCTGAAAACGCAAATAAAATGAAGTGTGAATGACACAGAAAATAATGAAGTCACAGCACAAGCAAATAAATGTTCAAAGAGATGAAAGCAAAATTAATTAACTGGCTGACGGATTGGTTGGATATTTATCCTGACCGACCTCAGTTGTCGGATTCACTATAAAGAAAAAAAAATCACGTAATTCTGGTTTCAATCGAAACACTCTCCAAATAACCAGAAAAAAAGGCAATTACTTGGAAACTGGCTCGCCAGGTTATAACTTAAATGCACAGGTAACGAGACCATCAAGACACGGAAATCTGCTTTATTTTCCCCGAATCATGGCTTCAGAAAGACTACCATAAAAGTAGTATATTATGGTCAAGTCTGATCATATTTCAGTGTTCCCCATACTCTCTTCGCGCCATTCCCGGTAAGCAGAACCCAGCTGCACTCTATCATTACTGTGCTATTGCCATCACTCCAATTGTCATGAAATGCATTTAGAATATTGTTCTCCGCCATCCGTTACCTTTCACTGACCGACGCCTTGATTCTCTCTCCAGTTTGCGTTTAACACGATTTAAAACCACCCCTCCGCCTATTGCTTTCATTTATGTAAATATCATAGGATCTTTAGTTCGCATAGTCTTTTTTTGAGTTCTGATTTCTTCACACCACATCCTCATCTCCCTGAAAGGTCTGTACTTGGATGTAGATCCCAAGCTCATTTTGTTGGTTGTAAGCTTCCTACTCAACTGCTCTCAAGGTTTGTCCTGCTTCAGACCCATAATATACCGTTGCTATAGAAGTCAAACTGTTGATAATACAGATACTTGTGAACTATTTTAGATATCCACGTTGCTTTGGACGACAATGTTGACATAAGTGTCAGTCCAGAATGTTCCGTCTACACGGTATTTTTCTTGGGTTCTTCAACGTTATTGCTGCTGTTGTATGGAGCCCATACTGATAGTTTCATTCGCAATGTGATGTGGAATGTTGGGTGTGTGAAGAAAGCGATCAATGAATGACTTTGTGGGTGTGTGCTGTGAAGTTGTGTCAGTCTGAAGTCAGCATGCAAGACCTGTGTGACACATGACTGTAACAGTCGGGTAAATAGCAAGTGGCGATGGTCGTGTGTTAGCACTGTGATGTTTACCATCTCGATAACATAACAGACTGCCAAAGTGAAATCATGAGCGAAGAAAACGTTCATGCATTCATAAATTCAAACCTTTCGTTCTTACAGTGGCACTCAGATCTACAGTGGCATGCGTTTGTGTAGCTGATTATAGCGACAAGTTGACCTCTTGGACGAATGCAAAGTCTTGAAGACATCCTCCCTCCCCGCTTTCAAACCCCACCCTCAGTGTGTGTGTGTGGGTGGGTGGGTGTCCTTGTATTTCACACGTTACCCTTGAAGATGGATGAATGTCCAAGTCCTTCTCGAAGTCGTTCCAGTAATCGCCGTGCGTACTGAGCTCATACACCTTCTCCATATTACTGGCAAGTGGCTCCCCGTGTTCGCTATACAGCAGATCCAGCTGAGCAAAGCCTCCTGGACCTTGGACTTGGCACACAAAAGACAGGTTCATGCGCACGAATGCACACACACACACACACACGCGCGCGCACAAATATATATAAACATACGCACACATATATACTTGTCTGCATGAATACATGTATGCGCGCGCGCGCGCGCGCGCTCTCGCTCAGTGTGTGTGTGTGTGTTTGTGTGTGTGTGTAAATACAGAAGTTGTAATCGGTGTTTTTGTTTAACCAAGTTGCTTGTTTTTTTTGGCTCCGATTTGAAATGTTGCTCTGTATAAGCACAGCAATTCACAAATTTATTCACATCTCTCTCTCTCTCTCTCTCTCTCTCTCTCTCTTTAATCTATGTACGTTTTCATCTATTTCCCTGCCAGCCAATCTTGAGATTTCACTGAACGGGCCAGTGTTAGCAGTTTGTGTGACTGGTGTTTTCATTCTTTGTTTTAAAAGTGTAAATAAGAGTGTGAATGAGTGAGTGAGAGAGAAAGAGAGAGTATGTGTGCGTGTATGTGTGTGTGTGTGTGTGCGTATGTGTGTGTGTGTGTGTGTGTGTGTGTGTGCAGAGGGCACATGTCATGATCACAATTATTTTTATGATTATTTGATTATTATAATTAGTAGCTGTAGTATTTATAAATTAATCATCATAATTATTATTGTTATCGCTATCATCATCATCATTGTCGTCTTCTCGTTGTTAGTCAGATTGACACCTCGGTCTCCGCTTCGAATGCAGCAGTACGCTGCAAGTCCTCTACAGAGCCGTTGAGCTTCCGGGTCACTGGAGTTGGGTCGGACCAGTTCCTCTTTCTGAGCGCCTTGTGGAGGGAGCTGGACTGCAGCAGATGTTCTGCTGTCTGGCTGGCAGTCCCACTGGGGCACCATGCTGAGTAACCAATGCGGAATTCGATGTACAGGTGGTGTTGAAGGTGGTTGTGTCTGTCCTGAATCTGAACACTGACACCTGTTCCCACCTAGTCAGCAGGTAATACATGTCTGTGCCTTTGTGGCGTGGATGCTGTTGCATCTACTTCTGTTGCTTAGCCTTGATGATGATCTTTGCCTCAGAGTAGCTGGTGGACCTATCCAGTATATTGCACGGAGAGGGAATCCATTGCAGAACGACAGCATGGCTCGCTCTATGCAGGGACAGCCCGACACTGAAGGATCTCTTTTGGGTCATGGTCAAAGATGTCTCGGTGTTGTTGTTCAAGGGTCCTGCTCTGCTGGACAAAGCTGCTTCTCTTGAGCCGCCCCTTTTGTTGGCTGGGACAGTCGGTCTTTCTTGGGATGACCCTGTAGCTCTTGAATTTGGCAGCTCAGGCGAGGAGCCTGGCATCTCTGCGATCCTCAAGAGGCTGGAGCCCTGTGACTGTTTCAAGCTCCAGTACTGACGATGACTTCATGGCCCCGGTGGTGATGCAGCTTACCTGGTTCTGCATCTTGCTGACCCGATCAAAGCTGGTCTTGACCGTAGTGTCTATGCTGTTACAACATAAGCACTGGCCTGATTCTTCCAGTGTAGAGCTTCCTGAACGGTCGTGGTGTATGCGCCTCAGATAGTTCTCCATAAGGACAAGGCGCACCTCGGGTCTGGCTTCTGCCCTCTGCTTGCTTCTTCCACGTCAGGCTCCTGTCGAAAGTTACACCAAGGTAACATTGTCCTCCGCAAGTTGAGTTTGTCCACTGATGTGCAGCGTGACCTCCTGTTCTTTTGGTGAGATGCTGAAGGCAGTGCAGGTGGTCTTTTTGTGTTTACCTTCGCAAGCAATAATCATCATTATCATCATCGTCATCATTACATTATTATTATCATTATTATTATTCTTGGTAGTATTATCATCATAAACAGCAGCAGCAGCAGCAGCAGCAGTAGTAGTGGTGGTGGTGGTTTTAGGAGTAGCAGCAGTTGTTGCTGAAGTCGATTCTCTCATATCCAGTGAACATTACGTTTCATATAATATCGGAATCGGACACAGATCCTGGGAAACGAGCCTGTGAGCGCGGGGGAGATCAAGGCAGCATGTCGTGTATCACCAATGTTCGTGAGGTACATGTAGTGACCTGAAAACCAAAGAGACATAAAAACATAGTTTGATTTATTTCTGCTCCACGTTTCTACTTATCAGTCTGGGGTTGTGTCTCACGTGCAATGAATGACACATGGATATGTATGTTAAAGTTTTCTGTGATAAATGTTATTTTTAATCTGTAAAAAAAAAAAAAAAAGGAAGAAAGTAAACGACCAACACTGATACAGTATGATGGATGTGGCCCTGCAAAAGCTGTTCACTTTTATTTGCATGGTCGGAAGCTTTAAACCTGTGACTGTGACTGCGTTGCATGAAATTGTGACTGTCTTGCTTTCAGTAATGATCTGACGGCAAAAAGACAGCTTCATATGAAAACTCGATCATGTGTGCTCCCGTGTCGTCGTGAAATAGGTAAGACATGTGCGTCATGTCTTCCCATTAAGCACTGCAAGTGCAATGCAGCGTCGTTTGAAGGAAGAGACAAGCTATCAGGCTTTCAATAACCTCTGACAATGTATGCCTACAGCGTAACAGTTCACACCCCCAGTGCAATACAGCGTCGTTTGAAGGAAGAGACAAGCTATCAGACTTTCAATAACCTCTGACAATGTATGCCTACAGCGTAACAGTTCACACCTCCAGTGCAATGCAACGTCGTTTGAAGGAAGAGAAGCTATCAGACTCTCAATAACCTCTGACAATGTATGCCTACAGCGTAACAGTTCACACCCCCAGTGCAATGCAGCGTCATTTGAAGGAAGAGACAAGCTATCAGGCTTTCAATAACCTCTGACAATGTATGCCTACAGCGTAACAGTTCACACCTCCAGTGCAATGCAGCGTCGTTTGAAGGAAGAGAAGCTATCAGACTTTCAATAACCTCTGACAATGTATGCCTACAGCGTAACAGTTCACACCTCCAGTGCAATGCAACGTCGTTTGAAGGAAGAGAAGCTATCAGACTCTCAATAACCTCTGACAATGTATGCCTACAGCGTAACAGTTCACACCTCCAGTGCAATGCAGCGTCATTTGAAGGAAGAGACAAGCTATCAGGCTTTCAATAACCTCTGACAATGTATGCCTACAGCGTAACAGTTCACACCCCCAGTGCAATACAGCGTCGTTTGAAGGAAGAGAAGCTATCAGACTCTCAATAACCTCTGACAATGTATGCCTACAGCGTAACAGTTCACACCTCCAGTGCAATACAGCGTCGTTTGAAGGAAGAGAAGCTATCAAACTTCCAATAACCTCTGACAATGTATGCCTACAGCGTAACAGTTCACACCTCCAACAGACTGAGCCCAATGACCTATTTCCATTCGTTCCAAAGCACCAAAATTGAAAAAAATCCGATTCTGACGATCAAACTGTAGGCTCGCCCTGCTTTCTTTAATTTTTCATCGATGTTTACGGTTTTAATGCTGATTATCGAACGAACACGCAATCAGGTTCTGTGGCTCTAATCCACCATATTACATTTGTACTGTGGCTCAAATCCACCACTGACACACACAGGCTCTAATCCACCATAGACACACACAGGCTCCAACCCACCATATGACACACCAACACATACTCTACTCCACCATATGACACACATACTATGGCTCTGATCCACCAAATGATACATGCACTGTGACTTTTATCTACCATATGACACAGGGAGGCATTAATCCACCATATAACACACAAAAAGCTCTACCCTCATCATGACACATGCAGACAGGCTCTAACCCACCGTATGACACACACAGGCAGGATCTAATCCACCAAATGACACACACCAAATGTCACTATGTGACACACACTGTGGCTCCTGTAACTCATCATATGACACCAACAGAGGATGTAATCCACCATATGACATTACTGTGGCTATAATGCACCACTTGACACGTGCACCGTGGCTTTAATCCATCATTTGACACATGCACTGTGGCTTTAATCCATCATTTGACACATGCACTGTGGCTTTAATCCATCATTTGACTCATGCACTGTGGCTTTAATCCATCATTTGACACATGCACTGTGGCTTTAATCCATCATTTGACACGTGCACTGTGGCTTTAATCCATCATTTGACACGTGCACTGTGGCTTTAATCCATCATTTGACACGTGCACTGTGGCTTTAATCCATCATTTGACACGTGCACTGTGGCTTTAATCCACCATATGACACACCAACACAGACTCTAGTCCACCGTATGACATGTGCATCATGACTCTTACCTACCATATGACACACACAGGCATTAAATCACCGTATGACAAATGCAATGCGGCTCTAATCCACCATATGATACACACACAGACACACACACACACACACAGACACTAAATCTACTCAACCATATGACACACGCAGACATACTCTATCCTACCTTAAGAAATATGTTCTGTCGCTCTAATCAACCATATGACACATGTACTGAGGCTCTAAGCCACATTACACACACGCTCTAATCCACCATATAACATGCACTGTGGCTATAATCCACATTACACACACGCTCTAATCCACCATATAACATGCACTGTGGCTCTAATCCACCACATGACGCACACGCTCTAATCCACCTGGTGGATTGATATGGAGACTTATATAGCGCCTATCCTCGGTCGGAGACCGAGCTTTAAGCACTTTACAAACACGGGGTCATTTGCACTACAGGCTGCCTACATGGGCAGAGCCGACTGACGGCTGCCACTGGACGCTCATTTTTCGTTTCCTGTGTCATTCAATCAGATTTCATGCACGCACACATACGCACTCAGATAGACATGTAACATTTTACGTGTATGACCGTTTCGTTTATTTATCCCGCCATGTAGGCATCCATACTCCGTTTTCGGGGGTGTGCATGCTGGGTATGTTCTTGTTTCCATAACCCACCGAACTCTGACATGGATTACAGGATCTTTAACGTGCGTATTTGATCTTCTGTGTGCGTATACACATGAGGGGGGTTCAGGCACTAGCAGGTCTGCACATATGTTGACCTGGGAGATCAGAAAAAATCTCCACCTTTACCCACCAGGCGCCCTCACCGAGATTCGAACCAGGGACCCTCAGATTGAAAGTCCAACGCTTTAACCACTCGGCTATTGCGCCCATATAACATATACTGTGGCTCTGATCCACCATATTACACACACTCTAATCCATCGTATGACACATGCATTGTGGCTCTAATCCACCATATTACACACATGCTGTGGCTCCTCCAATCCGCCATATGACGCACCAACACAGGCTCTAATCCATCATTATGACATGTATTGTGGATAATAATCCACCGTATGACACACACACTGTGGCTCCAATCCACATTAAGACAAATATCGTATACCGATTTTCTCACAAAAGGTACACCGTAAATCACACACCCCCACACCACCACCCACAACCCCCCACCCACATCCCCCACCCACGGTTCTATTCTACCGGTATGACACACGACCACAGGTTATAAAACACCGTATGTGACAGATGCACTGCAGCTCTTATATTCATATTGACGCACTGGACAAAGTGAAATTATCGACAGACAAAATAATTAACACCAATACGCCCACACCCACGCCCATCCACCCACCCACACTTACCACTAGACAACGGGGGACCAGGAAGATCGATCAATGAGTCCGCTGTTCTCCACAGCCAGTCTGCGTCGTCCTTTTCTTCTTGGAAAATATCGCAGATATCTCCAGACGGGTCGTCAAAATCACAATCAATTGTGTCGACTCTCTCTGAAACACAGTTTCAACAGGAGATATTATCCTTGCCATTCAGTGTTCCTCCCTGAAAACCCACGACTTCTCGCAATCCCACTATTTCACTGACTTTGACAGAAATATTGTGTGGCTGGGGGGTGGGGTGGAGGCACCTAAAAGATTTCTCTCACATTGAGAGAAATCGTGGGACTGCGAGAAAGTATGGTCGTTCCCCTCGATTTCTCGCAATTGAGAGAAAACGTAGAAGTCATACAAAAAATAGCTGAATTATCATCGGAGTTGGTTTCTTGTCTTTGTGGGGGACTTCCCACGCTTTCTCACACATGCGGGAAATCGTGGGGGGAAACGTGGGAGGGAAACGAAAACACTTTGACAGGAAAAGTGGGGGGCGCCCTCACGATTTCTCTCACTTTGAGAAAAATCGTGGGATTGTGAGAAATCGTGGGATTGCAGACACGGTCGGCTAACTTCTTAGACTTCATCTTCCACGTGCAATCCTTTTTTATTTAGTTCCCGCGCGCGCATGTGAGAGAGAGAGAGATAGAGAGAGAGAGGGAGAGACAAGACAAGACAAATGGTTTATTGTACATCGGCCTCAGGCCATTATACAAACACATGGGAAGGAGGAAGGGGGGGCAAGGTCTGTAGCGGTCGTGGGTCGGAGGGGAGGGGGTGGCTTGGGGGTCGGAGGGGTACAATCTGGAGAAACATATCAATAGTACTGAAGAACATTGTAATAACATGAACTCCCGTGCTGGCAAATCTCAACAAAGTCAGACAGGCTGATCAAAAGTCGAATGGGATTCTGTGGTTATCACTGACTGTCGTTCAGCCGGCAAAAATTCATGGGTTAACAAACTTCTTTAATGATATCACACACACACACACACACACACACACACACACACACACACACATGTACATTGTAAGCACGTTCATTATTATTATTATTATTATTATTGTCATTATCAACGCGTGTGTGTGTGTGTGTGCGTGTGTGTGTGTGTGCGTGTGTGTGTGTGAGTGACATAGAGAGAGAGTGTGTGTGTGTGTGTGTGTGTATGTGTGTGTGTGTGTGCGCGCGCATGCATCTGCGCTGTCTGTTTTGTGTCTGTAACTTGTTTAAAAAAAATAAAATAAAAAAAGGAACCGGAAACATTCCTTACAGGCTACTAAGAAAAGAACGGTGTTGTTTTGAAGAGGCCAACGATTTATTACTCGCTGAAATTAACAACTCGTGCTAGTTGTCAAGACGAGGCATACCCTATGATAGAAATTTGGCATCTGCGTAGTCTGAAGATTAGTGAATTATCATAACACATTTGTAATTGTCCAAGAAAATGGAATAATTATTTAGTTCGAAATGAGAGAAAAAACAAAAAAAAAAACGACTCACCAAAACGAACTTCACTCATAGGTGGTACTGTTTAGCTTTGTAATACTTACTGGTTATGAATGAGCAGAAACCTTTTGTCACTGTAATGTCGTCAATGGCGAAGCTGGTGTCTGCGTTCGCAGTTTCAACAACTGCCTTAAAACTCAGCTGAAAAACCAAGCAGACGACATCCAATAACCTCGAATCCCCAAAATAAATTGCACACACAACTATGACGTTGCTTGTGTGTGTGTGTGTGTGTGTGTGTGTGTGTGTGTGTGTGTGTGTGTGTGTGTGTGTGTGTGTGCCGTAGATGTCGCGATACGTAGGAGTGTGTGCGTGTGTGTGTGTGTGTGTGTGTGTGTGTGTGTGTGTATGTGTGTGTGCGTGCGTGCGTGTGTGTGTGTATTTTACATGTATCTTTAAAAAAAACCCATATATATTCATCTATTAATCTATCTATCTATATATTTCATCACTATAGTAACATTGCTTGTATCATTTTCCCCATTTTTAGGTATACTTTTCATTTATGTCATTTCTTTTTTTTTCATTTACTTTTTTTAATCAATTAATTCATTAGTTTAATTACTTATTTCATTTACTTTTGCATCTTATCTTACTTCATTTCTTTTTATTTTCCCTCCAGGCTTGACAAAGCGCGTTGGGTTAGGGTGCTGGTCAGGCATCTGCTTAGTCGATATGGTGTAGTGTATATGGATTTGTCCGAACGCAATGACGCCTTCTTGAGTGAACTGAACTGAACTGAAGTGAATTGAAGTTACCGGTACTGTACAGATCATTGTCCCACAGAATGTGTAGTTTGAGCTATGTTACCGTCTTTCTGCTTTGTGAGTACCATTTTATGCAATGTTTGTACTGTTTCACTGTTTTGACCACTGACCACTACTAACCAATAACTAAAAGAGTATTCATGATGATACATACATAGATCTTGGGGAGAACATACACCTGGGGGAGCACAGACCTTGGTGAACTTAGAAATGCTCCCATTAGAACCAACCTTTCAGTTTTTCCCACACGTCTGTAAATATGGCAAAATTTGACAAATTACGCGACCCCCCCCCCCCCTCTCGACACCCCCTCCCCCACACATACCTCTCTCCCCTCCGACCCCCTCCCCCACACACACCCACACCCCTGTACGTGCAGAGTGTACACGCTAGCGTATGTTTTTTTGTGTGTGCGTGCGCGCGCGTGTATGTGAAGGGGCAGTTGGAAGAACAGTGATGGGTATTAAATGCTTGGCTACAGTTCCTTCATATACATGCATTTCTCTTACCCGATCGGTGAAATAAGGTAAGTCGTCGTAGACACCAAAGTGAGCTCGACGCCATATGTCATAGACTTGAGCATCGGATACCCACACTTCGTTTTCTGTCTTCACATCTCGATTGCGTTGCGAAACGTACAGACTTGGAGGTACATCTGCAGAGCGGATCGGAATAACGAAGACAGTAATGCAGATCCTTCAGCTGACCACAAGATGAAACACACGCACACACACCTCCCTCTCTCCTCCTCTCCTGTCACACGCACACGCATACGCACACTCACAATCTCTCTCTCTCTCTCTCTCTCTCTCTCTCTCTCTCTCTCTCTCTCTCTATCTATCTATCTATCTATCTCTCACTCACTCTCTCTCTTATGCACACATACACACACATACACATATACACACACAAACACACACAGTCACGCACGCACGCACGCATGCACAGGTTATTCTTTCATCTCCCCTTTTTCTCTGTCTCTCTCTCTCACACACACACACAACATTTGACTGGATATATTTCTAAAGCTTTTTGATTTAGAGATCGAACCCGTACCTTTGCATGGTGCTGAGATATGGGATTAGGATGAAGCTTCTTCAGCAACAGAACGCATGCATTTGCGTACGTTATTGAAATGTCTTGGAGGTAGTATAAAATCACCCAATGACTTTGTGGTTAGGAGATTTGCATTGACTATCGATTCTGCTGTATGTTGCATTAAACACTGGCTAAAATTAACGCAAATGGAAGAACATAAGACTACCGTGCAAAGAGTATGAAACGCTGTTAAACCTGGTCAACTGAGGAAAAAATAATTTTCAAAAATTCGTCACAACTTAAGTGCCTAGGGCTTCTATTATGTATGGGAGAATCAAAGTGTATGATGTATACATACGTTTATAAGAATATGAAAAGAAAAATTAGTAGACTTTACATGACAAACATGGATTTCTACATGCAGAATAGTAACAGAGTCATTCGATACAGGAAATATAATTCATCACGTAGTGTGGAGTTATATTTATCTATGAATTTGAACAGATTTGTTCGATACATTAACATGATTTAGGTTTGGTATATCTTATTTGGATGTGTATTGCTCAAGATATAAAAGAAATGGTGAACGTCAAATGAAATGCCCGATTCAGAAAATGAAACTCATTTTGTTCTTGCTTTTCTTGTTTTGAACATTAATGTTGCTGTGCATCTATCTCTACGATGCATTTAAAGGAAGACGAATTTCTCTGTCTTAAAGAACAGGTTTGTGTCTTGCTATACGATAACTTTACCATGTTGTTATAATGTTATACTCTAAATTAAGCTAGTGTTGTATTTCTATTTCAGGATGCTTTCGTACATTTTTTTTTGGATGACATGATCGTTCATACTTATCAGTAAAAGATTTGATAATTTGTCCACACCACTTCAAATGGGGCTTTGGCCATAAACTGAATAAACTCAAATCTCTCCTTATCTCTGTTACACACACACACACACACACACACACACACACACACACACACACACACACAAATCACTCCCTCTCTGTCTCTCGCTCCCATTTCACACACAGATAAAAATATGTTTTGGTGCGTCTTCCTAACGTTATGGAAAAACGAAGACAAGTGGGTTTGTATCTATTATCTTATCTATCACAGCATACCATGCAACATCCACTGAGCTCAACAGGTTATGGTACAGTGTCCAGTTGTCGTTTTTCTTGGGATGGACTATCATGAGTTTATACGTACACCCCCCACCCCCCAAATACCCACACACACACCCCTACACACACACACACACACACACACACACACACACACACACACACCCCTCCCCCCGCTCCCCCTCCCCCCTCCCGTCCATACTCTTGTCACATTTTTGTGTGCGTCAGACTCGACTGAGTGTTGACAGAATGTGTGGAGCGAGTGACGAGCACGTGGACGAACAAAATAATGGCTTATGCATTCCTTCGCTCGTTCTTACATCCATACAGTCTTCCATTCCATTCATTCATTCTTTCAGGGGTCTCACAAGAAGGAAAGTGATTTACCTGGTCCAGCTCGACGGTACCAGAAAGTCACACAGAGAAACTCACGACGGAAAGTGAAAGTGGTCATCTCCGCTATATCACCTTTCGAGCTGTTCTCACTGGTGAGGTACAGGAAGTTTCCTTCGGACAGTCAAGACATCAAGATCAATCTTTTATCCCCCAAATTCAACACGACGAAGGAATAGCGTAAATCACAAGATAAACGCAGATAATTAAGACTGCAACCAATAGCAGTCAGTTTCAGTATCAAGGATGCGTTACAGCGTGCGGACTGATCCATGTACGCTATACCACATCTGCTCAGTTTTCTTCCAGGAGTAACTTCACTTCTGCACCAGTTCTACCCATAGACTGGAATAGAATAGAATAGAATAGTATATGTCTTTATTACAAAGTGTACTGGGGTCACAAGGAATATATGGGGGATAGTACATAAGGTACAAACATAAATCAAAAATCATATATTTATAAACACAAATACATTGGAAATCTGGACGCATACATATGCATATCAATATAAGAACTTGTGCATACACACACACACACACACACACACACACACACACACACATACACACACACACACACACACACACACACACACACACACACGTTTGAACAAAAGCCACACATCATTCCTGGAATGGTTGATATATCTTTGTACAGTTGCTTTAAGGCACCGGGTATTTTCCCCATTCTTTCGTTTGTTTCAAATATTGTAACTCTGACGCCAACAACAGATCAACAGCAAGTCATGCAAGTCATCATCCAACACTACCACAAGGTTGGTATACAAGAATACACGTGTTATTTTTGTGTTTTTTTGTTGTTGTTGGTTTTTGTGTGTGTGGTTTTTTGTTGTTTTTTTTCAATTTTCAATTTCAGTTAATCACACAGTATGTCGTAAAGAAGTTAAGCTAAACATTCGGGACACTCAAGATGAGGTTATAAAAGTATGCATCATAATAATGCTAGTCAGATTGCGAAGTATATATCAGTCCACTCACTGCACTTTACACGTAATTATCATTGGCATAAAACCTCATTAAAATCTAGCTCAAAAGAAATAACAAAAGAAAGATTAATATCACGAACAACATTATACTGTATAGTATCATAAAACTAAGACATGTCTATGGATTACACTGATTACACACACACACACACACACACACACACACACACACACACACAAGCGCAAGCACGTACACAAACCATGGCACACACACACACACACTTCATGGCACACACGCACACACCAACACCCACACCCAAGTGAGCATGCACACGCGCGCGTACGCGCGCGCGCACACACACACACACACACATACACACACACACACACACACACACACACACACACACCTTATCGTTATCTCAAAAAACAAGGAGGTGCGGCGGTCGCCTAAGAAGCTGTTCTTTGACTCACCAGGTGTGTGTTCCGGAGTGGACTCCTTGGTTGTCCCGAGTGTCCAGTTCTGAGCGGCCAAGTTAGGAATCAGACCACAGTCCACAAAGGGGTTCTCCCAGTCATCAAACGTACAGTCGATACCCGGGATCGCTGTGAACGAGAAAAACAACAACAACAAAAAACACGAAATAAACGAGGAAAAAAAAAATATTGTGAACCAGCTGCGGCAAATGCAGGTAGCTGTTGATATATCTGCTGGCAGTCAATGCAGAATTTTTACAGTCATGATGTTACCACTGATGCATTGGGTCTTACTGCTCATATTACGGAGACTGCTTCTGCCATCACTGACGCTGTTGCCGTAGTTTCTTACTTCTGCTTCTGTTTCTGCTACTGCTGCTACTGCCACCATCGGCCATGACTACACATGCTGAAACAACCGCCGTTGGTGCTTCTGGTACTACTGCACTGCTGCTCCTGTTGCTACTATTAACACGTCATTTATCATATGCCTGCACTGCAAAACACACGAGCATTTTCGCTTCAGCAGGTCCCAGAATTTTGGATACTGAAGCAGGACATTACAGCAACTTAGCTACTATGAGCGTACGTTACAATTACAGATTTATTACATTTATTTCACAGTAACAGTAACAATACGTAGATCATCACAACAAACTTTTTTGCACCTGTTAAAACCCAAAAGTCTAATGTCTGCTTTGCTAACATCTATATTATCACTATAGTAGTACTATCTAATGATACCATTACCGAAAAGGTACACACAGGTACTATCCTAAGGATATATCATCTTTCAATGTAAAACCTCTCTCAATGAAAAGAAAAACAGTCAATGAGTTGGACTGCTCCACTCAACACATCAGCAGTAAGGTCAGTGTCCACTGAAATTATTTACAGAATAAAAAGCATTGCCTCAGCAAAGTATAGGGTAGGTATGGGTAAATGCGAACGATCCAGTTGAAGCGACCAGCTCAACGTGTGCACTGTAAAAATAATATGTCGTATGACAGTCAAACGTAGTTATTTTGTTTTTGAAGGCTTTGTCCGACTGGTTGCACCAGGAAACGTTCGTCTGCTCATTCTTTTCAACGTTTTGTTGACGTTTGAAATAGCAAGGGTGCCTCAGGGTAAATGCGAACGGGCAAGTAATTGCGAGCGATGGCTTTGGGTACAGAAGTGGAGTGATGGCCTAGAGGTAACGCGTCCGCCTAGGAAGTGAGAGAATCTGAGCGCGCTGGTTCGAATCACGGCACAGCCCCCGAAATTTTCTCCCCCTCCACTAGACCTTGAGTGGTGGTGTGGACGCTAGTCATTCGGATGAGACGATAAACCGAGGTCCCGTGTGCAGCATGCACTTAGCGCACGTAAAAGAACCCACGGCAACAAAAGGGTTGCTCCTGGCAAAATTCTGTAGAAAAATCCACTTCAATAGGAAAAAAACAAATAAAAACTGCAC
>NC_134876.1:48420814-48450814 GCF_041734735.1 Babylonia areolata | reverse complement strand
TTGTATTCTCTAAACTTCGCACTTTGATCTGATATTCGACACAACAACAAGAGCAGTCATTATTATCATTTTTTCTTCAAACAGGAACTTCTTTTGCTCAGCATGGAAGTTTTATTTATTTTGCAAACGTTTTGGTGCAGGTAGTAAAAAAGGGAAATTACTCTGTAATTCATGCTAGGGGACTTAATTTGCTTTAAACTGATCTTTCTCATCTTAAACATGACATTTTGAAATTATACTCAATACATAAAAAAAAAAAACTTGTGTGTTTTACTCTCAGTGTACAGGGTTTTCACTATGTTCATTCGCCCAAGTGGTCTTTTTCGGAAAATACTAAAATCAATACAAGTGGACTTTACAGATCTGTTGGCTGAGCCCTGAAGGTCATGGGCAAGAATCAATTGCGTACACATTCAAAGCATGTGTTCATATTCTTCGCGAATGCGAACGACGCCATTTTCTTTCAAGTTGTTGACCTGCCCGTTCAATCCTATATTCAATGGACAATACACGGTAACATGTGATGGAAAGTTTGAGAAGGAGACCATTAAATATTTATTCAGAGAAAGATTTGTGAACGCCTCATCACTTACTGGATTATGCCCCAAACTGCCATAAAAATATCCACAGAATCAGTCGGAATTCACAGTTAAAAATTGTAAACCATGCGAGTTAATACCCTTGAACTGATCACGATGAAACGAAAAAATTTCCAGTCTTGACTTTTCTCAAAATGAAGTCCTTTTCACTTCTTACGTCGTTTAGAAGTAGTTTTACTTGGCTCTACATCTTATTAGTTTAACAAAATACTAAATTTTCATATCAACGTTAAAACTATAAAACTAGAATGAACATAAAAGAGAAATTGAATCGACCGTGTCATACTACATTCCCGGCGGGTGTAACTAAACTTGTACATCTATCTAGATCTAGTGAAAACGGCTAAATGTTGCAGTGTGATTGCGGCGATAGCCATTAAAAAGAATTTTTTTATTGCCCATAAAGATTTTTTGAATGCCCAAGATACACCAGAATAATATGATTTAAACAGCGTTCTCACTGCGAATACCGCAACTGATTTATCGCCCTTTAAAAAAGTATTTTCAAATGTTAAATTTTAGAATATCAGTTAAGGAGCCACGATAGTGTAATGGATAAGGCAGTTTCTTCTCACTCGAACACGCGGGGTTCGAATCTGGTTAGGACCTTTTTTCTTCTTCTTTTTTTTTTTTTTTTTTTTTTTTTTTTAACACGAAGCTTTACAATAACAAATACAGAACACATTTTAACGATTAGATTTTTTTTTTTTTCTTAAGTGTATCACAAGTGAGTCTTGAAGGCCTTGCCTCTCTTGTTTGTTTTTGTTTTTTGTCGTTTTTTTGTTGTTGCTGTTTTGTTGTTGTTTTTGTTGTTGTTGTTGTTTTTTGTTTTTGTTGTTTTTTGTTTTGTTGTTGTTGTTAATTTTGGGGTTTTTGTTGGTTGGTTTGTTTTTTAAGAGTGACATTATTTTGTCTGTTTCCCATTTCGTTCGGAGGCCAAGTACAAATATGCTAAGCAACACCGGCAGACAACGATGTTTCCAGGTACTGAGGGGTGTTTTTGGCTGCTCGCCGCCTGTCTAAAAAAAAAAAAAAAAAAAAAGCTGTTGCAGTTTTGTCCATTCAGTTGACACGAAGGGCAGGTTAGAGTAATAAACATGCGAGTGGTTGTGCCATGGCTAACTGACGTCACATAGTTACCCATGTAAAACGAAATGGAACAGTTCTGGAAATGCAGAATGTCGCGTAATTTTCGTTTGTTTGGGAATTCCCATTATAATTGTTTTTTCCACAGTTCTGAAAGAACAAATAAGTGTAATAACTCGGCTGTTTGTTTATTCTCAACAGTTTTCTAGTATTGTAGGCTTTTGAGGCAGGGTGTAGCTTCCTTACTCAGGTCAATAAAATCCTCGATGTTTTTGACTTGAACATCTCATCCACTGACTGATCTTGTGGGTGAATAAGCAAGCTCTTATTCAGTGTTACCAGTGGGCCTGTTATCGATACAGATAATAGTTTCTGTTTTTCGTCAGAAATGAGCATTCGTAGAATTGAAAATTGCATGCTTTCAACATGCAGTACAATTTGCATCTGAAGCAGCCGGTATTTCACTTTTTTTTCCCCAAACACACACATATAGATCTAGATCAAATTGTGTGTGTGTGTGTGTGTGTGTGTGTGTGTGTGTGTGTGTGTGTGTGTGTGTGTGTGTGTGTGTGTGTTTTGCCGTACTATCTATTTCTTTTCTCTTCTTTTCTTAATTCATTTGTTGGATTAAGTGCATATCACAAGTGTGAGTCTTGCATGATGGCCTTGCCTCTCTTGTTTTGTTCATAAGATATATTAACGGTATCGTGTGTATTGTTCTTACTTTATGATGGTGCAATGATATTAAGTAATTATAATAATAATAATAATAATGGATACTTATATAGCACACTATCCAGAAATCTGCTCTAGGTGCTTTACAAAAACGCTTTTGTTAACATAAAACATCATATCTATGTTACATACACACACCAAAATGTGACTACACACACACACACACACACACACACACACACACACACGCTGCATACATACATTTTAACATACATGTGTATCTAACAGCTACACTAACACATACGCACACATAGGCAGGCACAAACTTACATAAACACACGCACACGCACACACAATACACATTCCTATAAGTACCAGCAATTCGAGACTTCATGTGAAAATGAGTTTATGAACTTCTGTGATGATGACTTGATATTCCCATTCAATCACGTATATCGTATAATCAAACGCATAAAATGGTGCACGCATGCACACACACGCACGCACACACACACACAGCACACACACACACACACACACACACACACACACACACACACACAAACGCGCGAGATTAACTCACAGGCCAAATTCGCCGGCTCCATGATTTCCACTTCACACAACGTTAGACCGGAAGAATTTTTTTGGATCACCACCAGTCCTGCCTGAATGTCTGGGGGAAAAAAAGGAAAAGAAAAGAAAAAAAGAAGAAAAAGATGTCTCCCCCCCCCCCCTCCCGCCCCACCCACCTCCCTCGTCCCGCCCCCCCCCTCCCCCCGCTCACTCCCAAAGACACACATGGTTCATGATATATTAAAAGCAAATAAACTTAAGACCAAGTTGCTGCTCACTTTGGCAATGGTAACAATCAACAATTCAGAGTTGGCGTCTCTGCAGATTTTAGCAAAGCACAGAAAAGTTTGTGAATAACTTCAGTGTGCTTCATATTCAAGGTGGTGTTGACGCATGCCAACTGTTCAGACATTTATAGCTAACTGTTAGCTGTTTGTGTTTTGTTTGTGGTGTACGAGTGAACTGTGTGCTGTATGACTATCTGTCCATTGTATTTATCTGTGAATAAAAACATGGAATGTTGATGTCAGTCATCTGTGGGCTTTCTGCTCCTCCGGCTTGATCAAAGCGGCCTCCTTCTCAAACTACATTCCATGCAGGGATATGAGCGAGTTTACTCTCTCCAGTATAATCCTTGGGCAAAAATTCAGTTTTATGACCCTGACCACCGCATTTTATGTTTTACTTACTATCTGGGTCTGAGCATACATATTCTCTGGACTCTCCAAGATTCAGGTTTCCGGTTTCTTCCCCACAAACTGGCGCCGATGGTCGTTGGAAGGGGGTCTCTCCTGTGTCATACAGCAAAATCCTGAAGTCCGTCAGATCCGCAGCTGAAAAGACAGCAGACCTTTCATTGTATCACTGCTTTATGTGCAAATACATGCATATATACTACGGTAAAAACGAAACAAAACAAAACCAGACAGAAATATCGACAGACTGATGGTGGGATCAATTGTATTTGTTTCGTAAAACATCTAGAGTACACTTTGGATCGTGTGCTATGTAAGTATCCATTATCATTATTATGAATTATGAACCCTTGATAATGTGTGTTGAACGCACATTTTGAAAGATGACAATGCATTCAAATTTTAGTGGTATTTTCACCAGTTTCGTGGAATGAATTGGTGCAACAAAAAGATTGCTATCCAATGATGGGAATAGTCCACCTACTTTTAAATAGCCGATGGGGTACAAAGATGAGAATAAATCATGTGAGTGAACAGTTATTTGGAGATATCGAAGGTATTTTGAGGAATGGTGCTGATGAGTGTGTTGATACTTTTGTTTTTACATTATGTGGAATGACACATAGCAGGGATAGGGTGATAGAGAAAAAGAAAAAGAAACGAACATTCCTTTGATGAAGAATGTATTACCTGAGCGGAAGGGAAGAGCGGTTATACTATTTTCCTGACAATCTATAAACTGTCAACAAAAACCCAAAATTAGTTTGATCAAGAATCAGAGCAGCAAACAGAAGCGCAGAAACAGACATGGAATTAGTTTGCAACGGTAAGATAAGATAAGATAAGAATAACTTTATTATTTCCAACTGGAGAAATTTGGTCAGGTGCATTATCACAACATAGACAAGTAAACAACATGGGGACCATAACTGTAAAAGTCAACAACAGCTTTTACGAATATTACGAAGATACAAATGTAAAAAATATCACACACACCGTTTCATACATACATCCACACACTGCAGGTAATAACTAGTATTCTTAATGTAAAAACAGAAAGAATTAAGAAACATTATTTGAATATAATTATAAACATAGCCTACTATACTGCACATTGATTATAATAGACAGATAAGAATAAAGATAAATTGCGGAAAACCGCAACCAGATAATCAGCACACAACTTCTTTTGTATATTTTATGATGTGGAAGATGCTGACCAAAAGAAAAAGAAAAAACGTTAATGCACCTGTCGCTAAAACCGAGATCATTAATAGTATCTAACATTTGAAGCTGGTAATTGTGCTGGTGTTGCACGTTGATATTATCGATGACATGCTGAAACAGGTAATGATGGCTACTCCAGACTTTGGGGGGATCTTTTTTTCTTCTTTTTTTATACTAGCTTTTTGGAAATAAATCATCCTTTACGACGGCTTGGTAAAATTATATTAACTCTCTCCATACGAACGGCGAAAGAGACGACGTTAACAGCGTTTCACCCCAGTTACCATCATCAAAATATTGCAAGCGGAAGGCTCTTATACTGAAGAGGTGAATGTTGACAAAGAATACCACAATTCTGACGACGGAAGCTAAAGGTTGGGTCATTCAGACACCCACTGGACATCCGAGGGGTCTGTGTAGAGGAGAAGAGAGGACTGGCCGTACTGAGTGAGTTAAAAGTGCCAACACATAAAAAGGGAGATGCGAGCTACGAATATAACTAAAGAGGAAGCTTTGACAAACATGATGGGAAACGCTTTTTTCTCGCATTCTGAATAAGGGCTTATTTATATCTTACTAAATGGACAGAAAGGAAGGTGAAAATTACCGAGAAGCAAACCGGATTCAGAGCAGGCTCTAGTAAGCTAGAACACGATATCAACTACTCTGTATTCTTTCATAAAATAAATATATCTTGTATACCATATTAAGTATTCAAATGTTACGTTGTTTTTGTCAGCTAAAGAAAATCGTTAAAGAAATATGTTATAGCATGCACTGAAAAATCATGCACTTGTAGCATGTGTACGAAATAAAAAGCTTCGTAGCTACTGTCTCAATTGCCCAAGAAATGGCGAACAGGGCTGTCCTCTTAACCCTCAACTATTCTCATACCTTAAACTGTCAAGCAGTGAAGAAAAGGGATCTTAAAATTGTTTGACTAGTTTTACTGCTTTTTGCCGATTGTGTAATGGTTTCTCTCTGACACAGTTGCATGACTACACAATCTGTATGTGTAAAAATGTGAATTTCCATCATATGTTTTTGCAGACTTAAGACGCAATTCCACTGTTTTACAACAAAAACAAAAAACAAAAAAACAAAAAAACAAAAAAACGAAGGTAGATATATATGAACTGACTACTGAATTAGTACAGAAAACCAAGAGAAAGAAAGAAATCCTTCAGTTGTAACATAAATAGAAAATACAAACTTTGTGCGTACTTGCAGATCAATCTTGGCTGGCGTTTGGGCATTGTGTCTAAAGAGAGAAACAGACAGACAGACAGACCAGGCAGAGACATATATATATATATATATATATATAGAGAGAGAGAGAGAGAGAGAGAGAGAGAGAGAAGACAAGACAAGACAAGACAAAATCTTTATTAGTGACAGAGAGAGAGAGAGAGAGAGAGAGTAGTTAACATGGTCGGCCATGGCTGAATAATCCAATCCTTGAGGAACATTCTCTTTTTTGCAGACCTCGCTTCAGAAAGCTGAGAAAATTGAAACGCGCGCGTGTGTGTGTGGGTGTGTGTGTGTCTGTCTGTCTGTCTGTCTGTATGTGTGCGTGAGAGAGAGAGTTGGGGGAGGAAGAGCCAGACAGGCACCCAGTGAGCACAGGAAGGGGGAGGGGGAGGGAGGGAGGTAACGTGAAAACAAAAAGGAAGACTGACACTTAAGTGCGTGGACACAGAGGAAGATGAATGACCGGGAAGTGAGCGGACAAACGAAGAGGAAGGCAGTGACATACACTGACCACAGAATGACCAGGCAGTAAGCGGATAAACAAAGAGGAAGAGAGTGACAGACACTGACCACAGAATGACCAAGTAGTGAGTGGACAAAGAGGAAGACAGTGACAGTCACTGACCACAGAATGACCAGGTAGTGAGTGGACAAAGAGGAAGACAGCGACAGACACTGACCACAGAATGACCAGGTAGTGAGTGGACAAAGAGGAAGACAATGACAGCCACTGACCACAGAATGACCAGGTAGTGAGTGGACAAAGAGGAAGACAGCGACAGACACTAACCACAGAATCACCAGGTAGTGAGTGGACAAAGAGGAAGACAATGACTGACACTGACCACAGAATGACCAGGTAGTGAGTGGGCAAAGGGGAAGACAGTGACAGACACTGACCACAGAATGACCAGGTAGTGAGTGGACAAAGAGGAAGACAATGACTGACACTGACCACAGAATGACCAGGTAGTGAGTGGACAAAGAGGGAGACAGTGACAGACACTGACCACAGAATGACCAGGTAGTGAGCGAACAAAGAGGAAAACAGTGACAGACACTGACCACAGAATCACCAGGTAGTGAGCGGATAAACAAAGAGGAAGAGAGTGACAGACACTGACCACAGAATGACCAGGTAGTCAGCGGACAAAGAGGAAGACAGTGACAGACACTGACCACAGAATGACCAGGTAGTAAGTGGACAAAGAGGAAGACAGTGACAGACACTGACCACAGAATGACCAGGTAGTAAGTGGACAAAGAGGAAGACAGTGACAGACACTGACCACAGAATGACCAGGTAGTCAGCGGACAAAGAGGAAGACAATGACAGACACTGACCACAGAATGACCAGGTAGTGAGTGGACAAAGAGGAAGACAGTGACAGTCACTGATCACAGAATGACCAGGTAGTGAGTGGACAAAGAGGAAGACAATGACAGACACTGACCACAGAATGACCAGGTAGTGAGTGGACAAAGAGGAAGAGAGTGACAGACACTGACCACAGAATGACCAGGTAGTGAGTGGACAAAGAGGAAGACAGTGACAGTCACTGACCACAGAATGACCAGGTAGTGAGTGGACAAAGAGGAAGACAGCGACAGACACTAACCACAGAATGACCAGGTAGTGAGTGGACAAAGAGGAAGACAATGACAGCCACTGACCACAGAATGACCAGGTAGTGAGTGGACAAAGAGGAAGACAGTGACAGACACTGACCACAGAATGACCAGGTAGTGAGTGGACAAAGAGGAAGACAATGACTGACACTGACCACAGAATGACCAGGTAGTGAGTGGACAAAGAGGAAGACAGTGACAGACACTGACCACAGAATGACCAGGTAGTGAGCGGATAAACAAAGAGGAAGAGAGTGACAGACACTGACCACAGAATGACCAGGTAGTCAGCGGACAAAAAGGAAGACAGTGACAGACACTGACCACAGAATGACCAGGTAGTGAGCGGACAAAGAGGAAGACAGTGACTGACACTGACCACAGAATGACCAGGTAGTGAGTGGACAAAGAGGAAGACAATGACTGACACTGATCACAGAATGACCAGGTAGTGAGTGGACAAACAAAGAGGAAGAGAGTGACAGACACTGACCACAGAATGACCAGGTAGTGAGTGGACAAAGAGGAAGACAATGACAGCCACTTACCACAGCAGTCATCACGATTGACGATCCTCACGGACTTGATGTCCTTCGTTTCTCCCAGATCGATCACAAGGTATGGGTTTGGTTCTTCAGGCTCAGACTGGAAACAGCCCTCACCAGCCGATGGATATCCGTCAACTGAAAGATTGGCTGGCTTCAACTCGGTACTGCCTTTCACAACTTTGTAGTGCGGCGCTATGTTCACAAGTGCAGTGTAGCTGTTTAAATCGAATCCTCTTGTAGGCACTGAAAAAAAAAGGTAATAATTGGGACACAGACCCTGAACACAGACCTATTATCTGAAACGTAGGACGGCTCTTATCAAAAGTGGGTCTTGTTTCATAACCTACGGTTTCCATTAATTTTGTTTGTCTATGAATTTACAAGATACAGATACAAGATACAATTTCAATTGTCCACAAAACATGGATAAGTGTCATTCAGCTGCACGCACAACACAAAAACATTAAAATTTTACATACATTAAAATAATAATAATAATATGCATAAGAATACCAAGTGAAACAGACGCATCCCTTTTCCTATTCTCCCTCCATCATTCAACAACTCGCCCTCTGCTCGCCACCCAGACCCCCACCCCCCACCCCCCTCATGCGACGCTAATAGTGCATGCTCATCTAACTCAGTGTGTTCACAGCGCAAAATTTGTGTTAGAACATGGAAAAGAACAGAATATAATTCTAAGTTTAAATTTGAAATAGAGTTGATGAATATATTCATTAATCATTTATAAAGAAGTGGACAGATAAGTGATTACAGCTAAACGTATGTCACAATGAACGCATTCAATAATCTTCCAAAGCAAAATGGACACCGACATCTATTTAACTGACCAAAATGCTTCTCGTGTAAGAAGACAGCAGTAGCAAGTAGTGGTCAGACTGCGGTGAAAAACCTGCCAAGACATTTTAATGATACAAAAACGTGACAAAATGATGCAGTCTCAGTACTTCGGGGATGCGGTCAAAAGTGGTCAGCAGTGGCCATAGACCTGGGTGAACACTGATCTTAGGGTAGGCCAATACTAACCTGGGAAAATAAAGACCCTGAAAACATAATTAGACCTGACTGAAAGTAAAAGACCTGGGTCATCACAGACCTAAGCGTTTCACAAAAATATGATTCGTTAATGCGAAACGACCGGGGGAAAAAAATCTTTGATAAAACTGCCAAAGCTTTTGCAGAAAGGTTTCTGAAAACTGACGCTATTTTCTTTTGTGGGGGGATCTCGATGTGTGCGTGCGTGTGCATGCGTGCGTGCGTGTGTGTGTGTGTGTGCGCGCGCGCGTATGGCGTATGTGTATGTGTGCGTACGGCGTGCGTGTATGTTATACACTCCGAGAAACCATGCTCGCTATAGACAAGACTGTGAGATGGCTGGAATCGACGAACCGAGGGCAAACGCACCACACTAGTATTGTGCCTTTGGCACCAACTACCCGCTGTACAACGAAATAGTTGCCGAAAAGGCCAACCTAGAACGTGCAGTAGAAAAACAACTTGAAATAAATGACCCGGCCAGCCAGGGACCGTTCAGCATGATGCCGAATCCTGCAAGAAAGCCCTAACCTCAGGCACTATCATCCAAATCTCGCTGCCATTAATGTATAAAATAATAATAGCAATAACGTTTTAAAAAAATTGAAGTAGAAAAGCATCGCCGAGAACCATACTCACGTGGGACGGAATGTGAACACGGTAATCAAGATAAGTAATTGAGACAAGTCAAAGAGAAATGAACCACTTTTCTACTGTAATTCCCGAGTGCAGCATGCACTTAGCATGCACTAAAAAGAACCCACGGTATCAAAAGGGTTGTCCCTGGCAAAATTCAGTAGAAAATTTACCTCGATAGGAAAAACAAACAAAAACTGCACACAGGAAAAAACAACAACAACAAACAAACAAAAATGGGTGACAGCCCGAATTTCGCACAAAGAAATCTGTTGTGACAAAAAAGAGAAATACGAATACAAATACGAAATCAATAAACTGAAATTTGAACCGCAAGATTAATTCAACATGTTTCCAAGGTTTCTTGGACTGTAGTCTTCCCTCTCTGCATTGAATATGCTTATTGGAATTAGCGGGGTAGGGAGGGAGTGGGGGAACATCCACCATCAGTGTGTGTGTGTGTGTGTGTGTGTGTGTGTGTGTGTGCGCGTGCGTGCGTGAGTGAGTGAGTGAGTGTGCGCGCGCGTGCGTGCGTGATTTCCTCTACTTCAGAACCACCTCGATCTCTCGCAGCACAGAAATGCAGAAGCGTGCTTGGTTCGTCGTTGAGCTACTGAGTCGTCTCTCTCTAAACTGGATATGTTTGTCTGTACCTTGTATACAACACGATTTTCACGGCCAACATAGGATTGGGTCTGAGCTTTTCGGACATCCACGTACCCACTGCATAGACGTATGCAAGAGAACAGATCTATGCGGCCAATGACTGAATTTTAAAAAAAATATATATATATATATTTATTTATATATATACATATATATTATACATATACATATGTGTGTGCGCATCCACGCATTGATTTCCTTACCTGCCGAGTTCACAAGAAGTAAACGAATTTAAAACATGTTCATGTCTGGGTTACTTTGTCCTTTCCTCTCCCTATGCCCCATCTCCCCTCCCCCTCCCTTCCATCGACTTCTATAGTTTCATTCAAAGATTCAGAAACAGACAGCAAGCGTTACCATTAATGACGACTTGCTGTGTTTTACAGTTTAAAACCTCACAAAGGGAACTCTACGCCATGCACTCACTCCTTCCCCACAGTTCACGCAGCTAGCAACCAAATATAAACAGCAGTTATCTCCAAACATCTTTGCCAAGTCATCACGAGAGAGAGAGAGAGGGGGGGGGGGGGGTCGGGGGGCACCAGCTCCCTCAGTTCAATGTTCCTCCAAATTTTCTCTCAGCCAGGTCTGTTACCCCCCGGTCTGTATTCCCACAGGTCTACGTTCCCCCAGGTCTGTGTTCCCCCAGTGCTGACCGCTGTTGAAGTATTCAGACGGTATCATGTTGCCACATCTGCGCATTATGTCTAAGGTGTTTGAGCTCTGCTGACCACTACCGACCTCTCCTGACCACTAGTTAAGCTTGCACCACTTTGTATGCAATATTGGGGCGTCTTCGCAGGATTTGACCAAAATGTTGTTCTCCCGAACCAATCAAACACATACACACACACACGCACGCGCGCGCGCGCGCGCACACACACACACACACACACACACACACACGCGCACACACACACACACACACACACACACACACACACACACACACACAATGCCCCAGCTCATTATTCAAAACAGTCTCGTGAGTTTAATTTTGCGCATAAAAGGTTGACTGCACAGGGTGCACAATAGTGGGAACAGTGGCTCACGACATGACCTTCCCAACACACATATACTCGCATTAACAAGCCCTGGGGGCTTGAGGGAGAAGCACACACATCGGAAAACAAGAGAGGCAAGGCCTTCAAGACTCACTTGTGATAAATTAAGTCCCCTAGCATTAATTACAGAGTAATTTCCCTTTTTTACTATCTGCACCAAAACGTTTGCAAAATAAATAAAAATTCCATGCTTAGCAAAAGAAGTTCCTGTTTGAACAAAAAATGATAATAATGACTCCTCTTGTTGTTGGGTCAGAATATCAGATCAAAGTGCCAAGTTTAGAGAATACAAAAAATATAAATATAACAGTAAATGCAGTTTGCATATAATTAGGCTTCATTATTAATTTCTTTGTGCCCATCCCAGGGGTGCAATATTGTTTTAAACAAGATGACTGGAAATAACTGAATTTTTCCTATTTTTATGCCAAATTTGATGTCAACTGACAAAGTATTTGCAGAGAAAATGTCAATGTTAAAGTTTAACACACACACACACACACACACACACACACACACACACACACACACACACACACACACACAACCGAACACCGGGTTAAAACATAGACTCACTTTGTTTACACAAGTGAATCAAAAATCGAAAATGTGGCAGATGTAGACATGACACGACACAGACGGCTCTGCAGGTAGTGAGCAAGAACTCGCCCAGTTTGTTTGGAAGTGGACGACACATCGACACGATATCGCATGGAAATCAGCGTCTAAAAGACAAAGTTGATGGTCAGACACACCACCACCTTAACTGTCCATGGACAGAAACTATGAACTGATCAACTGTTCACCTGTCTGGGACCCATCATCAGCAATGAAGGCACCAAACCAGAAATCCTCTCACTGGTAGCAAAGACAGTACCAGAACTGTCCGGAAACCAATATGGAAGGACGGCAACATCTCCATGAAACAAGATCAGACTTCTGCGTGTACTGGTATATCCCATCTTCCTGTATGCATACAAGACATGGACTCTCACGGCGGCATTGGAAACAAAATTAAAGCCATAGAAATGAGGTGTTATCGAAATGTATTAAACAACAGATACAATGATCACATCATCAATGAACAAGTGTGCTAGAGACCATCAAGCAGCACATTGGACCTTATGAAGGTCTGCTGACATCGGTTAAGAAAAGATAGCTAGTATGGCCACTCAACAAGATCTAATGGCCTTGCTAAAACAATCATCCAAGGAACTGCTGAGGTAGGGAAAAGGAGGGGCAGACAGAAAAAAAAACCCGATGAACTGACAGCATTGCAGAACGGACAGGAAAACCATTTACAGAGAACCAAGCTCTTCAAAGAGTTAAGAAAGACGAAGGAGAGGAAATATAAAAATCGTAAAACTATGAAATGCCGACCGACGTTGGGTGCTTAAGATAGAATCGCTCCGTTTCCAGCACACAACTTTTACCTTGATAAACACTTAGCTGATGGCAAGCAAAAATATTATTTGGATCGTTATAAGTATTGGTAACCACCTAGCCCCATCTCGCCCCACACCCCTCCACTGTCGGCATTTTCGGTTTTGTTGTGTTGCAGGAATCACTAGTGAGCCATGAAGGCGTTACCTCTTCTTTATATTGCTGTTTAATCATTCGTGTTTTAAGTTGTAAATGAATATTATTATAATGATAACAATAACAACAACAACAATAACAGGTGTGGTAGTAGTAGTAACATTATATTTTCATAAAATAAAAGCCAAATCGGATGGACATCTTTTAAACTCTTTTTCGTCGTGAATATGGTTAAAAGCCATATCAAGCATTCGTCTTTTTGATGTATAATTTTTTGATACATTGTCTGCCGTGAAGTGTCAAGCACGGCCACGAATGACACAGAAAAAACAGCTCATTGTGAATGCGCACGTGATGGGAGTTGACAAGACTGTCAAGAACACGCTTTGAAAATGAAAAATGGGCGATCGTGAAAATGCAAGACTTCGCCCCAAGACCCCGTCACGTGGGTGTCACACTTTGATTTATGACTGCATAAAAACAATGCTTAAAATAAAACAAAATAACAAATGAGATTTTTTTTTCATAATGAGAAAAAAGAGAAAAGTTAAGATGAAACAAAATAAAGCAGCAGAAAGAAGAAAGGAAAGTGGAACGAGAAAGAATAATGAATGAACACAGATTCTGCTGTTTTAGATTTTTGGCGCATGTGTGTGTTGACGTACACACAACATGAGTCAATGCAGTGGTTTTGGTTGCCTGCTTACGTCCAGTGTGTGTTTGTGTGTCTCCGTGTGTGTGTGTGTGTGTGTGTGTTGTAAATGACAATAAATTCCTTTTCTCGAAAAAATGCTACATGTAAATATCATTGGATTAAACACAGGGAAATATAAAGTATTTCCACTCATACCAATTATAGGTTGTAAATCCTCTGGGTTAATCCGGATTTTCGGATCATAAAACATTTTATTCCGTTTAGTCTTTGGTTAATTTTTACATGCGGATCCACAATATCTTATTGGGTCGTTTCGGGTTCGTTGTTGGATTGTGTACTTGAAAGATAGCCTGACATTCTATTTCTTGACCTCAGTTAAAAGAAAAAAAATTCTGAACAGAACAAAGAGAATGACACAAACTACACCAACGACATGTTTCACTGCATACGAATATTTCTAACTCTCTCCATACGAACGGCAAAAGAGACGACGCTAACAGCGTTTCACCCCAATTACCATCATCAAAATAATGCAAGTGGAAGGCTCTTATACTGAAGAGGTGAAAGTTGACAAAGAATACCACGATTCTGACGACGGAAGCTAAAGGTTGGGTCATTCAGACACCCACTGGACATCCGAGGGGTCTGTGTAGAGGAGAAGAGAGGACTGGCCGTACTGAGTGAGTTAATTAAGAGGGTACTGAATTGGCTCGAATGAACATGAAGTTTGAAGTGGACAAAAATCGACAATACTTCATCAGCCGCCTTGCCTGAAAAGTCCCTTGCTGTGGGAATCTATCTGCTTTCGTTAGGCCGCCTGGCCACTTTTCTCATTAAGTATCCGAGTGGTAAAGTCAAGAATATGGGGATAAAAGTTCGACAGATACGAACATATATCTATGAGCTGTTAGGATATTAGTGAAGTGTGGATCCGACATGGCTAAGATTGTGTAAGACAAACAAGCTTCAACAGATTTCACAATTCTTCTCTCTTTTTTTTCGATGAGCATGAAAATTAGATTTCGATCAACTTACGCAATTCACACAATGTCAGTCATTGTCTAATTGCAGTAATTCAGGAAAATGTTAGTATGAAAATATATAACTCCAACAAAAGCAGCTTTCTGATTTTTTCCCCTTTTGTGTTGCATTCTATCGAAACCCTTCCAACGTTTGAAACTTTGATCTTGATCTTTTTTGTGTGTATTAACGCGCCTCCGATACCTGACGCCGGTCATAATTTTGAGGAAAAAAAAACGGTAATATATATATATATATATATATATATATATATATATATATATATATATATATATATATAAAGAGAGAGAGAGAGAGATGTATATAAGCACTGGTAGCACCAATGGCCACAAACCACCTGCACTTTCGGTTTCGTTCTTCATAAAAATCATCATCATAGTATTTATAATAATTCAAATTTATATTGCGCTATGATGCAGGCAGAAACAAGTTCTAAACGCTATAAAAAAATCCAAAAAAAATCGAATACTATAAATGAATTGACTGAGCACATACGGTGAAGCTGAAACATTTAAAATGGTCATAAAAGCACATTCTTTAGTAGTATAAAAGCAAAATTCACAAAGCCTACAAAGTAACATACTCCCAGTGCAACAACTGTTACACTATAGTACACATACACAAAGACCATTGTAAACAACGAAGATAAGAGCAATGACAGTTAAAATGTACGCATGGTTATAATTTCTATGGGCTTAAAAGAGATTCACAAAATAGTGAAGTAAGGTACAGGATAACAAGAGGTTAAATGAGGAAACAACATCGGCAATCGGTGGTGGTATGAAAGCGATTAAGTAGTTCAAAGAAATTCATGCAAGCGAATGATTTGATCAGTGGAACAAGTAGGTATAATGCCTCGTTATCTCTCTCTCTCTCTCTCTCTCTCTCTCTCTCTCTCTCGATCGAACGACAGACATTCAGATAAATTTGTTCTGGAGCCCTTTCTTAAATGTGAGCATACAGAAGACCATAGGCTATCTCTGCCTTCTGTTATACCTACTTTTTTCAGGATAGGAATAGGTTATTTGGGGAAAGTTTCAGTTTCAAGAAGGTGTCAAATCGTGCAGACTGATCCAAATTCGCTGCATTATACCTGCTGTTAAATAAATTTTTAAAATTTTTTTAAAAAAGCAGATGCCTGACCTTCGCATAAACTCAGTGCGCTGATTAGATCGTGAGAGACTAACTTAGGTTTGTGTCAACAACAAAAAAATCATTTTTAAAAGATAATTTAACAATATTTTGTATTTTCTCAATTCTTGATGTCCAGTTGTCTTCGTTTTTTTTGTTTTTTGTTTTAAGCTCTAACACCGTTTTTTGAAGAAAATTAAAAGTATCTTCATCTTGTCTGTAATACCGAATGGTAGATGTTCTGCATGGTTGTGTTTTCCCATTTCCATTGCTTTGGTTTTCGACTGATTAAAAGAAAGACCCCCAAAACTTTGATGATTCTCTAATGATAGAAGAGGCACACATCATATCTTTCTTGTCATGAAGAAACAGTGTTGTGTAATCAGCAAACTGCTCTATTTTTGAGAATTCACTTTGTTCCTTGTTTGGTAATCTGATTCCTGTTGTGTTACCAGTGTTTCTTATCTTAATTGCCAGTAGTTCAACGGATAGTATGAAGGCTAAATGTGAAAAAGGACAGCTTGCCAAATGCCACAGGTTATTTGTATCTGTATTTGTATTTGTATTTCTTTTTTTTCTTTTTTTATCACAACAGATTTCTCTATGTGAAATTAGCGCTGCTCTCCCCAGGGATTGCGTGTCGCTATACTACAGCGCCACCCGTTTTTTGTATATTTTCCTGCGTGCAGTTTTATTTGTTTTTCCTATCGAAGTGGATTTTTCTACAGAATTTTGCCAGGAACAACCCATTCGTTGAAGTGGGTTCTTTTACGTGCGCTAAGTGCATGTTGCACACGGGACCTCGGTTTATCGTTTCATCCGAATGACTAGCGTCCAGACCACCTCTCAAGGTCTAGTGGAGGGGGAGAAAATATCGGCGGCTGAGCCGTGATTCGAACCAGCGCGCTCAGATTCTCTCGTTTCCTATGCGGACGCGTTACCTCTAGCCCATCACTCCACAGGGAATGCTTGGAAAATCCACCCATCCTCCGTGATTAACGCTGCTGAATGTATTGTTACTGAGAGTCATTATCCATTTTCTCATCTATTCGCCAAAACAGATATATATATGTGTGTGTGTGTGTCTGTGTGTGTGTGTGTGTGTGTGTGTGTGTGTACGGGCGCGCGATATCTGTAGAAATTTATCATTTGCAAAGATTATTTACACAAGTTGTTTTGATCTACTTTCGTATGTTCATGGGAGAAAAAGTTAAATGGAAGTGAGGACAAAAAACAGGCAACTGTGACTGATACTAAGGTAATCATCCGTTTAGACAAGTTGGCCGTGCTCGGAAATATTCGATCCAACCAATTAAATGCTCATTACATTACATTACATTACATTTACTTACCGATGAACTGACCACAAAAAAGTGCAGCGAAAAGGCAAATCAGATCCAGTTGTTGAATGCAAGCATGGAACCTCATTTTGGCAGATGTAGCCAGACCAGAAGTCAGGCAGTTACTGCATGGAGCAAGGTGGTGTGGTAGCCTTTTAAATCGTCCAACATGAAAATGATGATTTTTTTTTTTTTTTTTTTTTTTTATGGCGCGGCGGGGTGTGGGGCGTTGTTACAGAAAGCTAGAGAGGGATGGTGGAGAAGGGAGACGGGGGTATGGAGACAGTTGTATTCATACACTGTTTTTATTTGCATACTACACATGTAACCCATTTTTAACTGAAGCGAGGGCTTCGTAAAGTATGTAGCTTCCTGGCGAACTGGTTTTGGTTGCTCCTGTTGACTGCTGGCCCGGGGACTTTGTTCTGATTAAGTCTATAGGGTATCCTCTCTGGGTGAGAAAGTTAATTGTAAAAATTTTCTTTGCATCTGATGTCTGAGTCAGAAGGCAGGGAGCAGAGGCGACGTGCTCGGAGGACACACACACACACACACACACACACACACATGCACGCATTCACACACGCACACACACACACACACACACACACACACACACACACAAACACACACACACACTGTGTACATTACCGTCCTGTTTTGTGACATGTGACAATACTCTTTGTTTTACAACGCGTTTCTCGGTGTCACGGAACCTTGCCAGCTTTCTTTTTCACCTAGCGAAAGACGGAAACAAGCCGAAGGACCTCAAAGCGAGAGACGGGAAGGGGGAGGTCGAGGTGAGATGGTGGGGTGGAGGGAGGTGGTCGGTGAGAAGACTGAGGGGGAAAGGTGGTATCTCAATGGAAAGTGGGTGATATGTCTCTGTGGTTTGTGCTTAATTTTTACAGATAAAAAAGCGGTGTGTGTGGGAGACGGAGAGGGGTGGGGGGAGGCGATTTCTTTGTGAGGGCAGCAACAATTCAACTCAGTGTCATTTCAAAGGAGGCATCGTGTCACATCATACAAACTGGTCTATTTTGGCCACAATAGTGTGTTGTGAATCAAAAGACTACAGAAAAACAAGAAAGAACTTTTCTTAGTGTGAGAAAGGACATGGGTACCTCATGGGAGAAGCTGAGCAGAAACCTGACACACGCAGATACCAACATACGCAGAAACCTGATTTACGCAGAAACCCGACATACGCAGATACCTGCATACGCTGAAACGTTACTTACACAGAAACCTGACATACGCAGAAACCAGTGCGCTGTTCGGACTGTGCGTTGTGTACTGATACAGTATGCTGTGAGTAACGAATGCTCTGGGTTCGCGAATGTGTTTCTGTGCTTGTGTTTATGTAAGCCGTCGTCACTTCTAGTTTTGTGTAATTTGTCTTGTGTTTTTATGGCGGTGTAGTTCGTGGAATTTACAAACATGATATTAAACCGTTTTTGTCAGCTTACATTCATAGTATAAGTGCCTCCGGGGTTTAATAAACCAGCCTATGCCATGTCATACCCCTCCTGGCCGGAATATACCTCCTGTGTTATATACAGTACACTTCGCTCACCCAACTGGTCTGTCTCACATTTACGGTATTACTACTACTACTACTACTACTACTACTACTTCTACAACTAACAATAATGATAATAATGATAATAACAACAACAATTAAGGTTGTGGTCCATTCGTCTGTCACCATTTCGAAACCTGCGAGACCGAATCGGCGTCACTATTTGTGAACAGTAAATGCGGGACAAGCCAGATATCACCGGTGTACATCTGTAACATAATCGTTTAGTTTAAAGGAGGCGTTAAAGCGCGTAGTCTGATCCATATGTATATACTGCACCACATCTGCTTTTAATATAAACTGGAAATGCGAGGCCTTCGTGACAAACGTCATACACACTTAATCCAACGAAGGAATTTGAAAAAAAAAAAAAATGCAAAGCAGATCATATGGGGAAAAGACAAACACTGATGTAACTTTTTTTTTTACCTCTTAATTTACAACACATTTATATTCTAGTCAAATCCAACCACTATACCTTGCATATTGAAAACAGGATGAACAACCGAAATTCTATCATGGCTCTGCGTTGTTGTTGTTTTCCATTTGCTATGTTGTTGTTGCAGCAGGTCAGGTCAGGGGCACAGCCCTTGCTACTGGTACCATGTAACCCAGTACTACCTGCCGCATGTGAAGTCTCCCAACGACGGACCAGGCGGAGGAGGAAACCTTTCCCAACGGCTATGAAGGCGGAAGAGGATGACCAAAGGGCTGGGGGTATCCTTGGCTGGAAGTCCTCCTAGGAGACGGAACTCCGAAGAGAAATCCTGCACCTGCCGAGGCCGTTCTACACGTGGCAGTATCTGCACCTGTGGGACTCTGAGCGTCGGTAGGCGAGAGAGTGGGGAAGGGACTTCACAACTTCAATAAAAAAAAAAATACATAAATAAAAAAAGGCACCTGTGCTGGTCAGGCAACCGGGCTGATGTCGGAACGACGAGCTAGCCCTTTAACGCTCAGCTTTCCCAAGCCCTGCGGCGATGTAGAAGTGGTAACGGGGACAGGCAGAGGATGCTGTGGCAGTTCCTAGTCACGACTCTGCACGCAGGCGGCTGTGGAGTGATGGTCGTCCGCCATAGACTGGGGCAGATGCGGCGCCCGTATCCTCCCACAGCGTCAGAGCAGCCCTTTTTAGGGACAGCACTGCTCTCCCCACACGGGGAAGGGGGCATAAAACGATCCCGAAACAAAGCCTGCCTCACCTAGTACCTAGTAGGAATCCGCACCTATTTGGACATCCAACACTAGCGGTCGAAAACAACAGAAGAAAAGAACCAGGATTCATGCCCTGTGCCTGGAATGCCCGCACCCTTTTGGACAGAGATGACAGACCAGAAAGGCGCACAGTGCTCATTGCTAGAATGCTTGATCACTACCACGTGGACATGGCAGTCCTGAGCGAAACCAGGTTTGCCAGTGAAACCCAGCTGGAGGAATTTGGAGGGGGCTACACCTTCTACTGCACTGGGAAGCCAGATGGCACCCCAAGAACCTCAGGCGTGGGCTTTGCCATACAAACCAAACTTGCACGACAGCTTGACAGCCTTCCACGTGGGATAAACGATAGGCTGATGACCCTGCGTCTGAAGCTGTCCGAGGATTGCTTCTCCACAGTCATCAGCTGCAATGCCCCGACGATGACCAACCTTGATGACATCAAAGAAGCTTTCTACGAGGAGCTCAGCCGCACCATTTCAGAGGTAGGCAGAAAGGACAGGCTGATCATCCTTGGTGATTTCAATGCCCGCGTCGGCGTGGACTTCTTCTCGTGGCCAAAAGTCCAAGGACAGCACAGCACTGGCAAGTGCAACTCCAACGGACTACTTTTGCTCTCGCTCTGCGTGCAGCATGGACTGACCATCACCAACACCCTCTTCCAACAAGCGGACAAGTACAAGAACACATGGATGCACCCCCGCTCATGCTTGACTGTGTTATTGTCTGGCAGAAGGACAGAGGTGATGTTTCCATTACACGCTGCAAGAGAGGAGCAGTCTGTTGGTCGGACCATCGCCTGGTACGCAGCAAGATAAACATCAGACTTGCACGCCAGCTCCAACCAGCCAGGCAGAAACCCTCTAGGAAGCTGAACACCCACCACCTCCCTATCACCAAGGACGTCCTGCAGCAGCAAATCCAAGCAGCTCTCCAAGAAATTCCTGCATCGACTGATGTAGAAGAGGAATGGAGCACCTTTAGAGATGCTGTGTACACAGCAGCAGCTGACACACTCGGCTTTGTAAAGAGGAGCTACAAAGACTGGTTCGACGAGAGTTTCAGTTTCAGTTTCACTTTCTCAAGGAGGCGTCACTGCGTTCGGACAAATCCATACACGCTACACCACACCTGTTGAGCAGATGCCTGACCAGCAGCATAACCCAACGCGCTTAGTCAGGCCTTGAGTGCATGCTTACATATTTGTGTACCTATGAAAGTGGATTTCATTTTACGTAATTTCGCCAGAGGACAACACTCTCGTTGCCATGGGTTCTTTTTCAGTGCGCCAAGTGCGTGCTGCACACGGGACCTCGGTTTATCGTCTCATCCGAAAGACTAGAAGCTCAGTTTGATTTTCCAGTCAAACTTAGGAGAAAGGGCGAGAGCGGGATTCGAACCCACACCCTCACGGACTCTGTATTGGCAGCTGAGCGTCTTAACCATTCTGCCACCTTCCTCCTAGAATGACTCTGGAATCTCCAAGTACCTGAACACACTGCATATACGGCATCAGTATCACATTTCCGATACAGACTGCCAGAGGAAGAAGAACCAGTACTTGCAGACCAAGCAACTCGTACCGAAGAGGCTACGTGAGATGAAGAACACCTGGTGGGAGAGAAAGTCTGAAGAGCTTCAGTCCCCTGCTGATGTTCACGACACAAAGACCTTCCATGATGGTCTCCAAGCTGTGTATGGGCCGAGAGTCACAGGATCAACCCCTGTCTGAGCCTTGGACCAGACCACCCTCCTGACAGAAAAGAAAGACATCCTCCTCAACAGGGACTCGTCCAGTCATCCATGAAGCACAGTGCGGCTTCCGCTCAGGCAAGGGAACATGTGACATGGTGTTTGCCGTACGCCAGATGCAAGAGAAGTGCCGTGAGCAGAACAAGAAGCTCCACATGGTCTTTGTAGACCTGACTGAGGCCTTCGACACAGTGAACAGCCATGGTCTGTGGAAGATCCTCCTAAAGTTCGGCTGCCCAGACAGCCTAATCCAGCTGACTGCATCATTCCACGATGGCATGCAGGCGAGAGTACTGGAAAATACTGACATGTCGGTTCCGTTCCCTGTGGTAAATGGAGTGAAGCAGGGCTGCGTCCTGGCACCCACACTGTTCTCCATTCTCTTCTCTGCCATGCTGATTGACGCCTTCCAAGACTGACCGGGGCACCTACATTCAGTTTCACACAGACGACAAACTTTTCAACTTGCGGTGACTCCACGCCAGGTCCAGGGTGTTTGAGGCACTGTTGAGAGAGTTCCTCTTCGCTGATGACTGCGCGCTTGCTGCACACACCCATGAGGACATGCAGTTCATTATGGACAGGATCTCAACCTCCTGCAGGCGCTTTGGACTCAGCATCAGCCTCAGCAAGACAGAGTCCATGTACCAACAACCAGCTAGCTCACAGAACGCCAGTCCCTCCCCCTCACCTGCAATCAAGATCAGTGACACAGAGATCAAGTCAGTTGTCAAGTTTTGCTACCTGGGCAGCACCCTATGTGCATCGCCAAGGCCAGCTCCGCCTTCGGCAGACTCAACAACAGGCTGTGGAACAACAAAGACATCAGGCTCAGCACCAAGATGAAAACCTACAGAGCTGTTGTGCTGACCACCTTGTTGTACTGCTGTGAAACATGGACAACGTATCGCCGTCACATTCAACAACATGAGCAGTTTCACCAGAGATGCCCACGAAAGATCCTCGGCATAAAGTAGCAAGACAGGGTCTCCAACCTCCAGGTCCTAGAGAGGAGCGGCCTGCCCAGCATTGAAAGCCTGCTGATCCAGTGCCAGCTACGCTGGACAGGACACGTTGTCCGCATGACAGACAGCAGGACTCTGAAGATGCTCTTGCATGGCCAGTTGAAGGAAGGCCACCGCAACCTTGGAAGACCCTGCAAGCGCTTCAAGGACACCTTGAAAACAAACCCTAAAGCCTGTGACACAGACATCGTTTCCTGGGTAACTGATGCCCTTGACCACTCTCGCTGGAGGATGCTGTGCTCTAGTGGTATAAATAAGTTTGAAAACAAGAGAACGCTGGCCATTAAGGAGAAACGTGAGCGAAGGAAGCAGGGCTCAACTTCTGGATATGTTTTCCCTTGCAACACCTGTGGGAAATGCTATGCATCCAAAATCAGCCTCTTCTCCCATATGAGGGCACACACCAACAGATAAGCCTGCCTGCCTACTCATCCGTCGGTCCGACGGGAAACTCCATCATCATCATGTTGTGACCTTGAACTGTATCCTCAGACCTTGCCTCTTTACACGAGTTTTGTTCTGTTTGCTATGTTATAACCTTGAACTTTGACCTCAGACCTTGTCTCTTCGCATGGCTTTTGTTCTCGCCATGACCAATCATTGAACCAAATTTGATGAAGATTGTACACGAGACCATTTCTGTCTTTGATTTATAAAGTGTTTTTGTCAATATCTAATCCCATGTTGTGAACTTGACCTTTAACCTTGATTTTGAAATTCTTCAGGGACCATGCTGTAACCATGACAAGTCACAATACCAAGTTTGATTAAACTCGGATGTAAGATACGGCCTCTGTCAAAATTAATCGTCCTATGATGCGAAAAAACGACCTTTACTTTTGACGTCTCTCCTTGCCTACCATACCATCGCAACGCAAATTACTTCAAAGGTCTCATTAACCCCTATCCTCCTACCAAGTCTGCATTACCGGTAATGTGCAAAAACTGTTGTGCATTACCTTTAATGCACATATTACAAATTACTACTGTTGAGTATGGAAAAGAAAAATATATATATCAAAGGTTTTGTCCAGGGTGGTCACAGGATGAGAGAGAGGCGTCATAGACGCTGACCGTGTGAAAAGGCTGTCACGGATTGAAAAAGAAAAAAATGGGGAAAAAAGGGGAACCATGCAGGTTCAGTACAGGCCAAGAAGGCGTGGGGGAGGGAGGCGTTATATTGGAAACCATGCACCAAAACTCACATTTCAATACAAATGTTGTCTGGTTTTCAAACAACTTCTCTTCTGTCTTCAATTTGAATCTCTGTATTCACTGCCCACCTGAACATGAATGCGATGCACGCACACACACACACACACACACAGTACACACGTGTTGTGAATTGCTGACAATTGTATTTACTCTGCAGGTTTTAAAACATCTTACACGCCAACTTAAAATAATAACAGTGATTAATACTGTGGGGGAAAAAAAAACAGTGTGCAAGGGGGCGGAAGGTACTGGAGATGTTCCTGCATTACAACAACAACATCAACAATTACATTGACCACTGGATATGTCTATGATGCATAATTTATAACAAACATCCAATCAAGAGTCTGCTTTTGTTTGACAGTTCCTGCCCTCACTATCTGCACAAGAAATCAACCAGCTTCATAAAAATGATATCATGTGTTAGAAAATGATAAGCACACACAAACAAACAAAAGCAAAAAAAACAAAAACAAAAAAAAAACAACCAACAATTACAAACAAAAAATAGTCAGCGTATTTCTTCTTCAAACAAACAAGCAACAAACATATGGCGATACTGCAAAATGGATTTTCCATACCAGTTCATTACACCTGATCATTGAAAACATAACCTAGGTCAGTTATGAGAATAAGGGTTGCAAACCAATCTGGATAACTCATGCAAACCATGCCCTGCAAAAACAGCATGGCTTGACTCTTCATCTCACTGATTCAACTGTCTGTTGACAACAAGGTCATTCAAAAAGTTCATGACTCACTGATACACTTATTGCTTGGTGCTTCCCGCAATTCCAGACATCTGGGAATGGAGCTTCTGGCCACAGATGCATGTTTTAAGTTGCTACTTATACCAATGCATCAGATGCCACTTGGACCACTGATCCCATAGTCTTCTGTCCTCGATGACTGGAGATCATCTCAGTGGACAGTTGTGCTGTTTTGTTTCCCACTACCACACTCCTAAGATTTCAATTAAAACAAATAATTTTTATAAGGGTTTTGATATTCCACATGCATCAAGCCAAAGTCCATTGGAATTCCCACCCCCACCCCCCAAAAAAAAATTTACGTGAGAAATTGCCACCCATCCAAAGAAAAAAATGTCATTCGAGATGTTGACACCAAGTCATCTGGGAAGATAATAACATGTTTATTCATATTGTGCTAATATCAAATAATTTTGCTGAAAGTGCTTTATAACAACAATAAAACAAAAAAAAAAAAAAAAAAAAAAAAAAAAATATATATTATAATTATATATATATATATAATCCATTACAACATGGAGGTTGATCGAATGAAGAAGCAAACATGACAAACTACAACAAGACACCACAACAAAGGTAATAACAACAATAATAATCCAATGCACACAGCACTCCTCATGCAAATACATGCTCAATTGCACTTTAAAATGTAAAACCCAATGAGTTAAACATACATTTAAACACAAACTGAAAAAATCAACATCCATAAAAACCACATTCAAACACACACAACACACACACATAAAAAAAACAAAAACAAAAAAACAAACCCAACACCACTCTCACCACACACCACAATAACCGACCAGCGCACCTTCTAAATATCACAACGCCTAACACCAATAGTAATATTACAAACCATAAAACATCAAATACTTAAAACCAATCCAAATACTGAAAATGATGAATTAATACTTTGAGCTGAGCTGTAAGAAGTCTCGTGCGATGGTTCATCTGTAAGGTCTGTTTCGCTTATGTCAAATAGTTATTGTAAACCTACACCAATGGTATAATTCTTATTCTGTGTTCCCACCATAACCTTAAACATCAGTCAACATCATTTTCAATAGATATTGAAAAGATGCATGACTATTTCATGCCATATCTATCTGTATGTACATCTATATATCTGTTTATCTGTCTATCTGTGTGTGTGTGTGTGTGTGTGTGTAAATTCCAGAAGTTTGAAAGAAATCACTCTGTCCATGGAAGGACAAGCACACAATACATGATAGAAAATCTCCCTTCACTGTAATGTTTGTCCAATTTCTTAAGCACAGGAAAGCAAGAACACAATAATGAAAATAAATAAATAAATGTAAAATTTTCAATGCAGTAGTTAGGTTCTCAGGCTCGGGTCATAATATTAATCACTGATGATTTATAGCTTTAATGTGAAACTTGATGCAATAAAATAATTGGCATGCAATAGTAACAACAGAATATTGCACCTTTTAATCAGCAAATAGTTTGTAATTCAATAAACAGTCAAACATTTTTTGTCATTGAAAAGTACGGTAAGCATCCAACAGAAAGAATAGAATACCGCATGTTTTAATGAGCAGTCAGTTTCTAATTCAATAAATGGTTAAAGATAGTTTTGGAAATGTGCTAAAAGGATGGTGTTTTGCAAAACTGTGTCTTCAGTTCTTTTCTTGAAGACTGGAAAGCTTATCACTTCTTGAGATAATCATGTAAGGAAATTACTGGTAAAGTAATACACTTGACATAAAAGAAAATTTATTACTTATTGATTTTGTATTGTACAGTGTGCTGCATTACTTTTTTGTCACAGCAGATGCATTACTTTTTTGTCACAGCAGATTTCACTGTGTGAAATTTGGGCTGCTCTTCCATGGGAGAGTATATCGCCACAGTACAGCACCATCCTTTCCTTTCTGTCTGCATGTGAATTTACTTTACTATCAAAGTGGATTTCTCAATAGGATTTTGCCACGGACAAACCTTATGTTGTTTTGGGTCCTTTATTGTGTGCTAAATGCATGCCTCACACAGATCGCTGGTTTATTATTTCATCCAAATGACTAGCTTACAGACCGCCACTCAAGGTCTAGTGGAGAAAAAAAATTCTAGGTGGAAGAATTACCACTAGGCCACCACCCCACTCTTTTCTTTCATGGCCTGTTAACTATCTGCACCTGTAACAAGGCCTGTAAGCTGTATGTAACATGTTCTTGGACATTCATTGCTGAACAGATAGAGAAATACTCAAAAAAATAAAATAAAATAAAATTAAAAATTAAAAAAAACATAAGAGAATCAGGAATGGTGTTGATTTAAATACGAAATGAATTGGACATGTCAGTCATTGTGCTGAACTATCCAGAATTATATAAGAAGTACTGAATACAAACATATAAACACAAGTTTAAAAGTACTGATTTCAATGGAACAAAAATCCAGATGTTTCTTGAGCGATTTCTTTGAGAAACAAAAATCTGGAATGTGTAAATATAAGTGAAAGAATGACACAGTCATGACATGAATTCTACTGTTACATCTCTTTTACATGCTGTTCTTTTATTCATTGTGCCCCATTCTCATCAATCAAACTGAACATCAGCCCTTCCATCATTCAGTGTCATGCTTATGGGGAAGAGGGTTGAGAAGGGAGGTGGCGAGGGGGTTTGGGGGGCAGGGGGGGTTCAGGAGGGCAACGGTGGACCCAGGTGGGGTGTCAGGGAGGGGTGGTGGTGGTTCTAAAGCAATTTTTTTTTTTCTTTTTTTTTCTAAACAAATATTTTTCTGCTTCTTCCAAGCAGACCATGTTGTAGTTCACGTACGTGTACTACTATTTTTACTTGCATTCTACAATATTTCCAGTGCTCTTGTTTTCTCTTTTTTCTTTTTCTTTTTTCTTTTTTTATTTTCTTTTTTTCAAATTTAACTGTATGATTCATTTAGGTATTTCATGAGATAAATATACCATAAAATATAATAAAAAAGAAGTATCAGGTACACAATATCAAACTGACAAATCAAAGAAAACAATGGGCTTAGAAGTTTAAATGAAGCAGTCAGTATCTCTCTTCTGTTCAAAACAACATTATGAAACAAAATGAAATATTTTAAAAGTTCAGATGAAGTTGCTATAATTAGTATAAATTGTAAGCAATAACCAAACTACTGCAAATCAGACAGCAAAATGATAATGATAATAATAAACAAAATTAAATCAGATTAAATTGAATGAAAAAACAACAACAAAAACATTACAGAGAATTACAGATAAACAATATCAGTTCTGATTACTAGCTGCACATTTGTCAGACAAGAGAAAAAAGTTGGTTAATCCTTTAAAAAAAATAAACAAATAAAAAAGAATTAAAACTAAACATTGAAGATGCATATTTTCAGATCTGTCAAATAAACAAAAAAACTGTTTTCCTCCAGATGTTAGGAATATCTTAACATAAGAAATTCCTCACCTTCCATCCAGAGCATCTTCAGCTTCCAACTCTCTATATATCACACACACACACACACACACACACACACACACACACACACAAGGGCTACTGATTACTAAAACAAACATTTTGGAGGAGAGTCAGGGAAATATACGAGCAAAATGGCAAAGTCTTAAGTAATAACACAATCAATGTTTTTAGAAACTGGAAACTATCAATCAATCAAATACGTGTAGTAATTTAATCAGATTAAGACTGACTGATGCATTAACAAACAGGATAAAGATGAACACTTTTGTGACCAAGTCAACAAAGTTCAGCAAAGATATGAAATGCATGTGGAAAACTTATCCCTAGCAAACACATAGCACTTGAAAATCAGAGTTTGAAATAATTTTTACCAAACTTTTCAGAAAGTTAACTTGAATGGGGTTTTTTTCTTTCTTTTTTTCTTAGTTTCAAAATGTTATCTGCTACGCAGAAGGTCCAGGTTCAATGAGACATTTGTTATAGCTGTCTGATGGTAGCTTTTCCTACTATTTTGCCTGTGTCTCTTTTTTTTCCTTTTTTCTATGGTGTTTACACAAACACACATACACATGCACACACATACACACACTATCACACACATGGCCTTCTACACCCACTCCCTTTTTCTCTTTTTTTTCACCCCATCTAATATCACTTAAAGCGGATAGACATTAAATTGAAGACTACACACACACACAAACATCAGTGAGAAGGAAAGGTTTAACAAGGAACATTTTTTTGTCTTTTTTGCAAATGATTCATGCATATATATGCATGCACACAGAGCACAAGAATAATGTGTACCACACATTTTCATGGAACATTAACCTTACAGCAAAAATATTTACTTGAAAAGTAACTGTACATCATGTAACAATTTAATAGTTATATCATGGAGCATTCAACACATTCAATGGCAACATCTAGTCTTTGACTTTGACTAAGTCAAAATATTGCACTGCACTGTGAATACATGTGTGTGTGTGTGTGTGTGTTCATGTGTGTGAGTATGTGCATGTGTGTGTGTGTGTGTGTGTGCTCATGTTACTGACAAAGGTCTTGAACCAAAAACCTGAAGGACCATGACAAAGAACATTTCTCCTGTTAACGTTTAGTTCAAAATCTAACAAGAACTATTATAGCAAATGCTGCTTTAATCCTATTACATTTAACTGCATGGGTAACTTCCATAAAATAAAAAAAAAACAAAAAAAAACAAACACATGATTAACATTTACATTCACCTGGACTATGCTTTCAAGCAGATCCAGTTTGTCTCAGTGTCTGATGTAACCATTGAAGATGAGATTTATCTCAAATAAACATTATCACACAAGGCAGACATAAACAATAAGCAACACAACATCCAGGTGCAATGCTGGTCTGATTCCAGAAAACTGCTCTGGCAAGAGAGACAAATTGTTTGGAGGAGGGTGGCTGTGATGAAAGTGTTAATAAGTTGAATATAAGTTAAATGAAGAACTTATAACAAAGAACTCAAGACAAACTGACATTAGCATTCACAAAAGCTTCACTCTGTGACAGATATCATATCATTGTCATAATCTG
>NC_134876.1:48378314-48415814 GCF_041734735.1 Babylonia areolata | reverse complement strand
TGTGTGCAGGCCGTCTTGTATACAGACGTGCTTGCGCGGCATGTTTCAGTGCCACCCGCGCTATGAGTGTGTGCTGGTGTGCGTGTGTGTATGCGGATGCGTACCGGCAGCCGGTACATGTGCGGCCGTGTGTGTGTGTGTGTGTGTGTGTGTGTGTGTGAACTGACAAGAAGATCTGACATACAGACTGCTGCAGATATTGGTCGTGTCTGAATTCAGTTACACAATCAGAAATCTTACACATTCGAATTGTTCGATCTTTCGCGGGGTTCTCAAAGGGAGCAACCCATGCCACAAATCCCAGTCAGTATAGGACAAACAAGTCATTTCCGCAATAACTGTCGTTTGCGAATATCCATTGCTGAGACATTGAGTATTATTATTATTGCTTCTATCCCAGCGGCCGACAGCACAGGCCCATATCAGGACCAGCTGCAGTATATATATTGGAGGTTGTGCATGGTAGAAAGGTTGATTTGAACTCGGCGAACACAACTGATAAGCGGGGGGCATTTAATTGTATTGTTCTTATCCTTGGCTGGAAGTCCTCCTAGGAGACGGAGCTCCAAAGAAAAAACCTGCACCTGCCGAACTAGTCTGTCCTACACGTGACAGTATCTGCACCTGTGGGACTGTGAGCGTCGGTAGGCGAGAGAGTGGGGAAGGGACTGCACAACTCCTCCTCACTAAAAAAAAAAAAAAAAAAAAAAAAAGTCACCTGTGATGGTCAGGCAACCAGGTTAATGTCGGAACTGCCCTCGACTGCTCTCGCTGGAGGATGCTGTGCTCTAGTGGCATAAAGACGTTTGAAAACAAGAGAGCGCTGGCCCTTTAGGAGAAGCGTGAGCGAAGGAAGCAGGGCTCAACTTCTGGAGACGTTTTCCCTTGCAACACCTGTGGGAAGTACTGCGCATCCAGAACTGTCAGCTTCTTCTCCCATATGAGGACACACACCGACAGTTAAGCCTGCCTGCCTACTCATCCGTCGGACCGACGGGAGACTCCATCACTATAGGAACCCGTTACAAGCAAGTGTATGCACGATTGCCTTTTGAATGTTTCGTTGGTAGGCCTATGTAGGTTATGTACTGGAGGCAGACTCAAAGGCAATGAACCATTTGCTGAGACTCAGGCAACCGACAGGCCTGGACTAGGAGAAATTTGGTTTAACAAGTCTGTGCGACGCCCCAGTGACTCTCTCCAGTGAGAGAGGTGAGGGAGGAAGAAGTGACCGACCCCTGACGGTTAGTCATCGCAGGACACTACGACTGCGTGCACAAGCGCAAAACATGGTTTCAACGTGTTGTATTTTACCTTGCCATTCTTGTTCTCTTTTTTTTTCTTTTTTTTTTTTCATTGTCTTTTGCCCACTCACGGGTGACAACAATGTATGCTGATATATGCACAGCAATATGTCAACGTTATGAACTGGAAAAATGCACCAGCGTTGTTATGTTCTCACTTTGTGCTTTTTTTCTGGTGTCGTTTAATAAGCATGCCCAACAACCTGCCTAAGCAGCTTGCATGCCCATTAACCATCTCTCTCTCTCTCTCTTGTTTTTTTTTTCTTCCAGGTTTGTGTTGCGCAGTCCCAGCGCTGCCTGTTGGGAAACCAAATACCATTATTGTATGAAGCCTTCGCTTCAGTCGAAAACCGGTTACACCAGCATTATGCAAATGAAATACATGCAGTTTGTGTCCACACCCCGTCTCCGGTCCCCTTTTTAAGCCCCCTACCCTCAACCTCATATTCCTGTCTCTTTAATAAGAAAAGAAAATAAAATAAAAAGTTGTCATAATTTCGAGCGGAGCTATCTGTTTAAAAGTGTGGCGTGTCACCTTGAACCATGCAGTGTCTACCTGCCTTCTGCCACATGGTAAAATGAGGCTAAAATTGTTCACTCCGAAAATGGATTTGATATGCCTTTTCTGTGCGCTATTGTGTGGTCAGCTTATGGGTAAGTTAGATTGGTTGGATCATCGACTATTGATTAGGTGTGCAGACTTGTCAAAACAGATAAATGCCTTAGTGTCGGTCACGTTGACATTTTCAGTCCTCACCTTCATCCATTTTAACCTTTTTCTTCGTGAACATATACAGAAGCTAGTCAAAAATTATTTATTATATGATTTGTGTTCACCGCTGCATGCACATGATTAAATGATGTCAGTAATGAAGTTGTCAAAACAACAGCTGGTGCATGCTTCAAAGATCAAGTTTAACAATACGTTTTGCCGTTCAGTTATCATTCATCAGCTTTCCTGCAATTTTGATTGTAAAGTTTTACGAAAATAGAATGACGAATGTTCCAGGAACTATTCACATCAATATGAAATAATCACGATACCAAAATTCTTAATTAATTTTTTTTTTCTTCCAACATTTTTTTTATTCAGACAAAGGTTTACAAATACAAAATTTATTTACTCTGTGCATTAGAAGGTACAGGGTAAAGACATAATGATGTTCTAAATAATGACAAGTCCACAACAACACAATGTAAGCAAAACAATACATATTCAATGAAAAGATGCATACACAGATATTCAATAACATAATTCCATGGTATCATTATATAACTTAATCTTGTACTAAACATGTATATAGAGACCTTTTTTTGTACAAATTTGTTATGTTCCATACTTATGTTAAAAGCATGAATAATTTGTATTCTTCATATGCCTGCTGGAGATCTTTTGTAAACATTTGTAATGTTGGTTTTATTTTGGTGATTCTACATTTGCATACATGGAATTTGGATATCAATAAAATATGTGAGAAACATACATCAGGTTTTATTATACTATGTACGAAAAAGCACCAGTATGCCATTAAGGGTAAGTCTGTCACAATGTATACACCTTTCTTTTAAATATCTTTAAAAATTCTGTCCAGAAAGATCGTACATAGTTACACTCCCATTAATAATGTGGAATTGTGTCTTTTTTATCCTTGCAGAAATTACACTTATTTTCTTGGAGTCCTATCTTCTTCAGCACAGAATTTGTTACAAGAATATGATAACTGATTTTCATCTGAATCTTATCTGTTAGATTTTTCTTGTATTGAAAAAGAAATGTTCTTCCAATCATGCTTAATTGTTTTCAAGAATCAAGTCCCAATTCTTACAGGCATTTGCATGGTAGTTCTGGTTTTCCACTTAGTACCTTGTAGAAATGTTTTGCTCCTCTTAAAGCTTTTATCATTGTAGTATATGTTTTATTGAGGTTGGTTCCATTATGATCGTTGTTTTCAAACGTTACATTCTTTTATCTTAATACGTTTTAATCGAGTTAACACAACCAATGTATTCTAACATCGAGACTCGAGTATCCATTCTATCCTGGAATTCATAAAGATTCAAAAATTTTCCATTTCCTTACACAAGATATTTCACATAATTAAACTTTTTTTTTCTTATCCAGTCTTCCAATTACAAAACTTTACCATCTATGTTAAATTTGCTATTAAAAAACAAAGGTTCCATCAAACTATTTTGCTTGTCATGTACCTAAGTTTTATTGTAAAATTCTGAATAACTTTGGAATACATTTTTCCAAGAGAGATTTTTTTGGTTTTTTTTGTTTTTTGTTTTTGTTTGTTTGTTTGTTTGTTTGTTTTTTGTTCGGATTTAAATATGGGCTTTCAGAAAGCAAATATTATAAAGCAACACAGATGACAATTATTGAAAATAAGTCTTTCTTGATTGTCCACTCTGGAATTTCTGGAAGAGGTTGCTTCTATTGAAAATCAACGAAAGACTAGTTCGAATGTGTTATTGCTTCTAGAATAATTCAAACTGAGATAAGAGCAATGCAACCTGTGTGTACATCTTTTTATCAGTTCACACACACACACACACACACACACACACACACACACACACACACACACACACACACACCTGATGTTCGAAATAGTTTAGCTTAAGAGCCTCCTTTGGCTGTCTTGTGTAATAAATATAACTACCAGTTGACCAGTTAGCTTGTTGTTTTATCTTTATTATGTTGTGTTGGGTTGTGGATCTTCGTCTAAAATCACAATAAAATTGTGGATAGACGTTAAACAGAAGAACACACACACACACACACACACACACACACACACACACACACACAAACACACGACGGACGTCATCAAGATGGTGATGATGACAATCAGCTAACTCGAAGTGCTCAAAAAAGTTTTAAAACGACCCGTTCCAGAGGCGTAAAAAGCCCAAACTCAATCAGAACCCGTGAGCAAAAACAGAAAACAGGAAAACAAAAGAGGTGGTTTTCTACTTCACTGGAAAGAAATATCAACCAACAGTGCATCTGTGTGGAAACCAACTGTCGCGTGTACGGACTTACCTGCGTGGAGGAGGAGGAATTTTGTTTGATGTCCCATCACACACATCGGTGACTGAAGACAATTTGTTAGAGTATCAATGTATACATTTGACTATCATTATTTGAAAGAGGAGGGGGTATGAATGGTGAGTTGGGGGAAACCGGGTATATGGGGGTGGGGTGGGGGACGTTTGAAACAAATATCTAAATACAATTACAGAAAATCACTTAATGGACTTCGTAAAAGAGAAGTCGCTAATCTAACAAGCGAAATGACTGATAATGAATGTAAAAAGTCAAAAACATCAACGTTCTCAGTCACTTGTGATGACACACTCTCGTGCAGGTAAGGCTTCATCATATCACAGTCCAAAATTACATGCTTAACTGTCACATCACTGAAGCACATACACCTGACCCGAACAGAACTTACTCCGTAATGAATTCAAACCCAGAACTGGTCTGCGAATCGGACCAAAATCTGAGAGAATCCACTGACGAGGTTTTAGAGTTGTATGAAAGCACCTATAGACAGTCTACGTTTGGAAGGCCGTCATTCACAGTCTACGTTTGGAAGGATTTCGATCGCTCTGCGCCGCTGTTTCTTCCATAGAAGTCGATCGCAGTCATCGTTCATTTATTTCCCCACCCTCTACCCCCCTTTGGTGTCATTCGACTTCAATGTAACAGAAATGGCGCACTCGGCTTCGATTTCGACAATCAAACCAGTTTTCATAAGACAGAAAGACATTCCCAACTCGGCCAACTCTCGTCCAACGGTATTGGAAATATGCCTGGCGGCGGAGCGTGCTGCTGGTCAAGGCACCATCCTTGGGGCACAGGAGATACGAGGCTTGTGGCGTGTCTACCCTGCAACAAAGGAGGCTCGTACAGCCATCCTTCTTAAAGGTATGCGCGTGAGAGATACTGTGATACAGGCCTCTAATGCAAATCCTTACATTCTTAGGGATGGCTCAGAAGAAGAAAAACTATCCACAAAGGTGTGGATTGACAATATTCCGATATCCGTGGCTGATTCGGAAATAGAACATTCCCTCACTAAAATAGGATGTGAACTCAGATCCGATGTCAAATACGAAAGGGCTAGGGACCAGGACAACAAGTTAACCCGTTTCTTAACTGGGCGGCGTTTTGTTTTCATCTCCGTTCCCCCCACTCCCCTTGAAAAGATCTTGAAAGTGAATATATTAAATGCCAAAATCTACCACAAAGAGCAGAAAGAAGTTAAAAAAACAGTATTCTGCTCACGTTGCCTGGAGTCTAACCATCATGTCTCACAGTGCACAAAAGAAGTTGTGTGCCGACAGTGTAAACAACCTGGACATAAGAGAGGTGATGCAGCCTGTCAGTTTGCAGGGAACCCAGCAGACAAGAAGCATGCCCAGCAGCAGCAGGGAGACGACAGAGGGGTGTACTCGGACATCCAGAATGCAGCGGTAGCTCCTGTTCCCACAGCCACATCTCCAGCATCCAACTCTTCCACAAAAGGTGCTGGATGTTCCGGCAGCAAAGCTGGTGACCGGGGTGACAGAAGCCGACCGAGCTGTCGTCAGTCCACCCTCTTCTCTTTCGACCAGCACCGCAGCAGGTCCGAGACCCCCAAGCGCCAGCGGTCCCAGGATCGCGCAGCCCGAGGGACAGGACCGACAAGCATAGTCGACGGAATGACCGACGATCAGGTAGCCCAGTCCCCCCCGTTCATGCCCCGGAGCCTGTGACTGCCAAGAATTGTCGGTAATGTGTTGCTGCTGTCCTCTGTGTCAAAGACGGTTTTGGTTTTCGCCCCCGGCCTATGAGACTGAATAGTGATTAATTTTATGTGTTATGTTTTATCGATGTTAATCTTGTGTGTACTCATCAATAGGCTATAAAATGACTTTTGATTTACCCCCACAATGGACAAGTTATTGATCTCATCTTTAAATGTAAGAGGGTTGAAAAATAAGTTTAAACGCATTTCAATCTTTCGTTATTTAAGAGAGCAGAAGTTTGACATTATTTGTTTACAAGAAGCACATGTAACAGCCAAAGACATACCATTTTGGGAGAAACAGTGGGGTGGAACTATTTTCTTTAACGAAGGCACAAATAGAAGTAGGGGAGAACTTATTTTAGTAGCAAAGCATTTCCCAGGTAAAGTTAGTTTGAAAACAACAGAAGACAGGGTACTAGTTGTTTCAGTGTCGTATGACAATTATGAATTTATGTTAGCCAATGTGTATGCTCCAAATGAATCATCGGATAAAATAGCATTCTTCAGTATGCTCAAAGAAAAGTTTAGCGAATTTATTGACGGACATTTTCTCATGTTTGGTGATTTTAATTGTGTTCTCAATAACTCTCTTGATAATACTGCAGGTCTCCCTCATAGAGAATCAGCAGTTAAAGCGTTTAAGCATTCAGTCAGTACATTAGAACTAGTTGATCTTTGGAGAACATTACACCCTAATAGTAAAGATTTCACATGGCACAGAACAAATCCATTTATAGCCAGAAGACTCGATTATTGTTTCACATCACACAGTATGCTGCATTGTTGTGTTTCTTGTGAGCATCGGACAGTCCCTAACTCGGACCACAAAACGGTTGTTACAGAGCTTAATCAGAATATTTTTTCCCGTGGGCCAGGATACTGGAAATTCAATAATAGCTATCTTAAGAACACAGAGTTTGTCAAATTAATGAATGAACTGCTAGATAATCATTTAAATTATTATGTCTGTGATAATATTTCCTATATAAGAAAGTGGGAATGTTGCAAAATTGAAATCAGAAATTTGTGCAGTGAGTTTGGTAAAAATATAGCATGTAAAGAACGGAATAACGTGAAGAGATTAGAGCTACAAATTTCAGACGTTGAGAAAGACTTAGTAAACGATCCCTCTAACAAAAACAAACAGACTCAATTTCTAAAATTAAAACAAAATCTAGAATTATTGCTATTAGAAAAAGCGAGAGGGGCACAAGTTAGATCAAGAATTAAGTGGATTGAGGAGGGTGAACGAAACACAAAATATTTTTGTAATTTAGAAAAAGCTCGAGCCAAAAAGAAAATTATAACAAGACTTAGTAAAGAAACTGGTGAAGTTATAACAGATCAAAGAGAAATACTACTTGAACAGGTGTCTTACTTTAAAAACTTATATAGTCAGACAACAGCAGTAGAAGATGTAAGGGAAGCAACTGATATATTTACGGCAGATGAAAATTTCCCTCGTTTGAATGGTACGGATGCTGCTGTGTGTGAGGGACCTGTCACTTTAGAAGAAACGAGCAATGCACTTGCGAAAATGAAGAACGGGTCTGCCCCAGGCTGTGATGGAATTACAGTAGAATTCTTTAAAACATTTTGGTGTAAAATAGGCAGTATTGTGACAAATTCCTTCGTAGAATCCTTTAATAAAGGTGAACTATCTTACTCTCAGAAGCAAGGAATTATAACATTGATACACAAAGGAAAAGACCTAGAAAGAGATAAGCTAAATAATTGGAGACCTATAACCCTACTCAATACAGATTACAAACTACTTGCAAAAACACTAGCAGAAAGGCTGTCGTCCGTTGTTCACACTTTAGTTAATGAAGATCAAGCAGGCTACATTAAGGGCAGAAACATATCTACAATTATCAGATCGATTGATGACGTTATTAATTATCTGAATAAAACAAAGAAAGCGGGATACTTATTAGCAGTAGATTACTCTAAAGCATTCGACTCCATATCAAAAAGTTTCTTGGTACATGCTTTTTCTGTCTTTGGTTTTGGACCAGTCTTTCAAAAATGGGTTACTGTCTTATTTAAAGGTTGTACAAGTTCTGTTAATCATGGTGGTTGGATATCTGAACCTTTCGACGTGCTGTGTGGTATTAGACAAGGATGCCCATTTTCACCTTTGGCATTCGTGTTAGCTGTTGAATTATTAGCTATTAAAATAAGAAACAGTCCCATAGTGGGAATTGTAACCCCTCGATCCGAGAGAAATGAGGATGTGCATTTAAAAGTAAAACAACTGGCAGATGACACAACCTTGTTTCTTAGAGATATAGAGGACATGAATAGATCGTTTAACATTTTTACTTCTTTTGAAAGATTCTCTGGACTGAAATTGAATGAACATAAAACAAAGGCACTAAGACTAGGTAGACAGAAAAGAGAGATAAATCTTCCATTCTCAACAGTAGATAGAATAAAGATATTAGGAATCCATTTCGAAAGTAACCGAATGGCCAAAGACATTGAAGATAACTGGACAAGCAGGATTGATCGAGTGAACAAACTCATTAAAGAGTGGAGTAAACGTGACTTAAGTATTCAAGGGAAAGTAGTCGTGATAAAATAATTTCTTGTCAGTCAGTTCATTTACGTTATGCAGTCGATTGGCCTTCCAGCTGAGGTTCTGAATAAAATAAACTCAATTCTGTACAAGTTTCTGTGGCAGAAAAAACACAGTAACAAGAGAGCTTTCGAGAAAGTAAAAAGAAAAGTAATGGAAGCGAGTGTAGAAGAAGGTGGTCTGAACATGATAAACATGATCCAGCTCCAAAAATGTTTTCACCTACAATGGGCAGGAAAACTGTTTGGGGCGACAGCCAAGGAAAACTGGAGTGTGATCCCTAAATGGCACATGGATAAACTTGTTAAAGAAAATGTGTTTCTCTTAAATTGTAGATCAAAAGATCTAATAGGTTTGAACATGATAGATAACGATTTTTGGAAAGATGTAGTTAGTTCGTATCTTGACAGCAGGCCGTTAAAATCACTTTCAGACATCAAAAGTAACAACTTTCACTCCCAATTGCTGTTTATCAACGCCTTGATAAAGTATAAAAACAAATTATTCTTCTTCAAATCTTGGAATGAGAAAGGTCTTGAACAAGTAAAGGACATAATTAATTTCAGGGAAAATAGTGTGTTGTCTTTAAGAGAGATACAGGATATAGTGCGTAAAAACAAAGCAGGCATTGTTTTTGAATATAACGCATTGATAAATTCGATACCAAAGGCATGGCTTCAATGGATAGAAAGAGGGGAAAAGGAGGATGAAACACAGAAATGTGATGTAAACCTGTACAACACAAATTTAAAACAGATTAAAAAAAAAAAAAACCACCTCATAAACAAAGAGAAAACTGTTCCCAACGCATACTACTTCTGGCTCAGAAAATTTGGTATCCACTTACTCGGGTCAACCTGGTCTATAGCGAGAGATATAACAAAAGAAACTAGATTAAGAGTTCTGCATTGGAAAATTTTACACAACATCTACCCCACCAATATCCTTCTAAACAAAATGAAAGTAGCAGAAAAAAATAAATGTCCCTATTGTAAAGATTTGGTAGATTACATTGAACACTTTTTTTTTGATTGCCCAGTAACACACAACTTCTGGAAGTATATTGAACAAAAACTACTAACAGAACCAAGTGTCCACTTGAAACTGTCAGCATCAGATATCCTGTTTGGGATTGAAAATTCACCATATCTAAAAGGAAATTATGCGTATATCAATAATATAATATTAGTGGGTAAAATGTGTGTCAGTATCTATAAAAAGACCAAATTAATCTTTCCCTTACAGGTTATTTTTGAACGAGAATTTGAAACAAGACGAATTCACATGGAAAAAAAACACTTCCATCTACAAATAACGTCAAATGATCAAATGAGAAGTGAGAAAGAGACAAATATGCACACAGAAAGCACACCAGAGCATGAACACCCCCCACCCCACCCCCCCGGCCCCCTCAACCCCTCCCCACACCCAGACAAACCAAACAATCTTCCAACACTAAAGTTTTGCAACGTGATTGTCCATATATGAAGAAACAGACAGACTTAGAATTGTGTATGAATGAAGGTGAAAAAACAACAACAAAAAAACCCAAAAAACAAAAAAAACAAACAAAGAAAAACATAGATAAGTTTTGTACACTTAATTATATGACTTGTACATTTTCCTTCCATATTATTGTAACAAGCCCAAAATCAGTGAGTGAAAAGTCGTATTTATTCCATAAACGCTATTGATTTATTTGGCATTGTGTGATTTATATACAAAATAAAACGGTGGTCGACCCAAGAAAGTCCGGGTACAAAAAAAAAGAAAAAAAGAAAGCACCTATAAAAGTCCCTTTCTAGTATATTACTTATTTCCTTGTTTGACAATGGGCAATATACTTTTTATACTACCTGTATAATTCTTTGGACCCCTTTTTGCTGCCCTTTCTGCTTGGTCGTCATAAAGGAATCCAGTATGGGATGGTATCCAATAAAAATCAACATTAGCACCTTTCATAAATAGGGAGTGTAATAAATACCTTATTTCAAACAATAAATCTTTCCTCTGGTTATTTTCAAAATGGAGCAAACTTTTTCAAACTGACTGAGAAACAACACAAAAAAGGATAGTACTTATAATCATTGGTATTAAATTTTGAACAAGATGATATCAGGCTATAAGGATGGCCACCAACAGCTGTAAAAATTTAATCTCCCTTACCTAAAAAAAAATTATAAAAAAAAAAAATTCTACTTTTGGACTAGGAATCACAAAAGCAGATCCAGCACTGTCACCATCCAGAATCAAGCCATCAGTGTCAACTTTTAAATGATTATCATCATTTTCTTCTAATTCAATTCTGACAGATGCTGCTATTATACCAACTCGGATTATATATATATATATATATATATATATATATATATATATATAATAAACATGTCCAGAATTTGCTGAACCACACATTGACGGTTCTGATCTCTTGCTGGACATTGACACTTCCCCCCAAAAATGGAGTTACCCGCAGAACGGAATGCCGTTTCTCCAGCAAGCAAGGCAAGAGTCGTGCAAGATCTTCAATCAGATTGATTGTCTTTTAGAGCCCTACTAAAAGAATCAGAAAAGAAAATGGAGACACACATGAAAAGATACGTACACACTGTAAGCGGGGAAGTGGGTGGGGTGAAAGAAAAATCTTCAGATGGGGAAATAACATTCACAAAATAACTTAAACACAAACAAATATGACAGCGCCCTCATCCATCCCTATCAAAAACACCATGATTAACAACGACGACAACATCAACAACACAACATATGCGCACATTTTGAAGAAAACTCCGACACACAAGACGAACAAAGACAGCCGGCCCTTCATCTACAAACAGCGCACCACACAACGTCAAAAACTCAAGAACAAATGCATCATCAAATGACGTCAAATTACACTCGGAAACAACTAAAGCTGCTCAAGGGAATAACAAGAAAGGCCATGGACAAAGACACAAAATTATCAATCATCATATGTGACACAGACAGAAACATCTACTAAACAAACAACAACAACAACAACCCCCCCCTCCTCCCCCCTCCCCAAAAAAAAAATCCAGCTAGATCCAAACATGAATGATAAGGACAATTCTCAACAAGGACCATCTGTTCTCGTTCTACACCACTCAGTGCTTTAAAAAAAAAAAAAAAAAAAAAAAAAAGTCCACTGTAAAAGATTGGGTCGCTCTATAGTTTTGAAGCCGACGCAAAGAAAGTTTATACAATTGAGGATTGTGCAAAAATGTGGAAACGATTGATAACAAGGCCTTCAAGACTCACTTGTGATACACTTTAAAAAATAAAATCTAATCGTTAAAATGTGTTCTGTATTTGTTATTATAAAGCTTCGGGTTAAAAGAAAAAGAAAAAAAAAGTCCTTACGGCAGATTCGAACCCGGCATGTTCGGGTGAGAAGAAACTGTCTTGACCACCCGCGGAGAAGATATCAGCCACCTCCACAGAACATTATCTTCGCCCCTCACAACCAGCGTTTTTCATCTAGACAGTAGGACCAATTATAGTTCAATGCAGCCACCGTATGGGCCTTTTTACTAACTTCGACGCTAGAGGAACAGAAATGACACTTTGAAAAATAGGTATCTAGATTGGAACAACGTTTATGGAAGATAGTGACACTAACTTTTTCGCCACTTAAGCACACGCACACACACACACACACAGAGTCGTCACTGATGCGAGTTAATATTTCATTTTCCCGGAACAGGCGCACTTTCTTACCAGAGAACAGTTTGCGGTGTGTTTCGTATCCTTTGCTGAGAAAAGATCGGACTGGTGATTTTTATTCTTTCTTCATGTCCCGTGGACATAAATGCTGACGTACCTGCTTAGTTTATTCAGCGCAAAATCAGTAGACTGTTTCGCCATTGCACGACTTTTATTCTTTAGTTTTTATATTTATTATATATCAAACAGACAAATTTGATACGGTAACAAAAAATGGTAAGGCAGACAGATATAGTTATTATGCAATAGAACTGCAGATCCATTTCAACAAATCTACATAATCTTGTACAATATCTTTCGAAAAATAACTGTCATAATTATATGTTAGTTTTGCAGTCACTAAATGTAAACAAAACAAAAATCCCAAAACGACATATTTTTTACTATCCACCGATATTCCAGTCGGAAGATGATAAAGGAAAAATCAATACAGCTATTTGTATGCAAGAACATTTGATGTTTCGTGAAATCCAGCCTCCTGTGTCTAACAATATAGATAGTATCAATGCATGTGGAGTCAGTGTTAAGTTTAACGAGAAAATCATTTTGAACACAGTATCGGAATACCTACCCAAAGGTCCTGACAATCAAAACAGAAGGGATACGAACCATATAGGACCAAAATGAAAAATAGTTTATAGCCAGTGATTTCAATGCCCATTCCCCATTCTGGGACAATGACTGCAGAATAGCCAATAATAATCACTTTGTTGAAAATGTGGTGGATTCATCTTTTACATCTTCTAAATGACGGAAATGTAACCAGAATCCCTGATATATCGCGACATTGAGCAACGGCTATAGACCTCTCGCTTATTTCCCCTATCATTGCCCCAGAATGTGAGCGGGCTACTATAAAACACGCTCTTGGTAGTGATCACTTACCGATTGTCATTACTTTGAAGGGTAACTCAGTGTTAAGTGACTTCGAAAAAGATAAAATTCCAAAATACAATTACAGAAAAGCTCACTGGATATCAATAACGATCGGGTCGAAAATGCTGACAGCTCATACGCTGAATTCATGGAAGCAGTTTTGTCTGCTGCTGCTGCGTCTACTCCTAAATGTAGTGCAGTAAAACCAGACAAACGTTCGGGCAATGTGTGGTGCAATGCACAATGCAAAGAAGCTAAAAAAAAAAATAATAATAAAAAAAACCAAAAATACAGTTGCATTTAGAGTGTATTACAAAGACAAATCTAACGAGAAAAAAAAGCCCACAGAAATGAAGAAGACATTAATTAGTAAACTAAAAGCTCCCGACTGCATTTGAAAAAGCTGAAGCATTTGCAGAAATATTTGCCAAATTCATTTGTTCAGAGGGTTTGTCTCAGAAAGAAATACTTCTAAGGGAAAAGGAAGCAGCAAACGTAAAATATCATGACCCACAAATAACTTATAATCATTATACAAACGCTCCAATCACTTTTTATAGAAATGAAAGAAGCTATATCATCTCATGGAACCAAAAAAACGTCAGTGGGGCCAGACGCCATTTCAAATGAAATGCTAAAGCACTTACCGGAAAAGTTCCTCAGATTTTTACAAAATCAAATTCAATATTTTTGGTGAAACGGTACTTTGCCTATTTTATGGAAACACAGCCCACAGTGGTTCCTATCCTCAAACAAGGCAAGCCAAAAACTGAAGAAAAAAAAAAAAAAGAAAAAAAAATTACAGACAAATTATTGCTCTGACTTCACATGTAGGAAAGTTCATGGAAAGAATTGTGCAAAACAGGCTTCTTCATTACTGTGAAAAAATCAGTGTAATTCCAGTTAACCAAGCAGGTTTTAGAAAAGTGAGAACAGCTGTTGACTACCTAGGTAAAATTACTATCCAGATCAAACATCAATTTTCTCGTAGAAAACATGTGCTAGTCACCTTCTTTGACATAGAAAAAAGCGTATACCAAGTATGGTATTCAAGATTATTCAATAAAAATCAAATCAATTGTAATTATTTCAAAGGTTTTTTGTTTTTTTTTCAAGCAATAGAGTAATCAAAACAAAGGTAAGAAATACTTACTCTAACCCCAGATCACTAGATACGGGGAGGTAGACTAAAAAAATCTTGGTAAAAGTCGACTTACTTGGGATAAAAGAGGCGACGTATCGAGCCACAAGCTCTTCTTCAGGCAAATGAAATGATACGAGAATCCCACAAGGATTAGTAATTGCACCAATACTTTTCAACAGCTTGACTCACGATCTTTCACAGTCTTCGTCAAAATGTTGAAAAGGTACAATGCGCAGAGGATATATGCATATGGATGAAACTAACAATGAAAAAACCCCAACCCTCTCAGATCAATAAATCATGCAAAGAGGCTGTATCAAGAACTAATTAGGTTGACCAACTGTTTGTCAGAAAATGGCTTGACTATGCAGCCAGAAAAAGCATGCATGGTTCTGTTTAATCTTGGTTATAACCCAGACACATTACCTACCGGTACTTTAAAAATAGATGGGTCAGTGATAGAATATTATTCTGTGCATCGTGTGGTACTGTGAGTGATGAAGCAGAGAGCAGTAGACTACTGCTAGAGGAAAACAATGGTGCATCGTGTGGTGTTGTGAGTGATGAAGAAGATGGCAACACAGCACACCAGGCTCCACCGTCAGAAAAAAGCAAAGCCAGGGTCTGATCATATTTATGGAAGGCCGACGCAGAACGCCAGAGTGAGAGGCTGCAGTTCTAGTTCAGTTCCAGTGTCAATTTCAATCAGGTGTTAGAGTGTGCAGTCTAACCCACATGCGCTGCAACACATCTGCTTTAAAGTAAAACACAAAATAGAAGCATAATCCTGATCTACGTTAAGACCTCTATGCTCTGGTCAGACATATCAAATTCTAACGATATGTATGTATGTATGTATGCATGTATGTATGTATATGCACACACACACACACACACACACACACACACACACACACACACACACATATATATATATATATATATATATATATTGATATTGATATATTGTGTGTGTGTTTATTTATATATCCATGAGATCATTTAACAAAGAAAATGAAAAAAACACAAATACATCCGTGAAAACACATCAGTAAATGAGTAGAAATATGGTAAGAAAGAAAGGTACATCCAAGGCATTCAATTAAGAAAACAAAATACAAATGAAGATGGAAAAAAACACAACATCTGCTGGGATTCCAACCCAACACCTGTGGACTCATCTGTCAGTCCACAGCGCTAACCACTTCGCCATGGAAGCGGGACAACTGGGTAGGTTGACGATGTTAGAAAAGGTCAGGACAGAACAGTAACGTAAAATGTGTTCCAATGCGATCCATCGTGTCCACAGAGCCAAAGAATGATAGAGAGAGAGACAGACAGACAGAGACAGAGAGACACAGAGAGAGGAGGGTAGGGGGTAAAACTCGTTCAGGTCCGTGAAAGTGTTATAACTGAATGCCCACCCACACATCCTCCTCCCACCTATTCCCTTCCCTCACACCCAGTTGACTCTTGACTGCCTAACTTTCTGTCCACACACACACACACACACACACACCAAGAGTTTATATCATCCAATCTGATGAATATTTATTTCCTTTCTGAACAAAAATAATAAAGAATGCGAGAAGCTGTGAAGGACGTGATGAACACCGATGGTAAGTTTAGTGATTTTTGACTCACTTGTGTAAACAAGTGAGTCTATGTTTTAACCCGGTGTTCGGTTGTCTGTGTGTGTGTGTGTGTGTGTGTGTGTGGCTGTGTGTCTGTGTGTCTGTGTGTCCGTGGTAAACTTTAACATTGACATTTTCTCTGCAACTACTTTGTCAGTTGACACCAAATTTGGCATAAAAATAGGAAAAATTCAGTTCTTTCCAGTCATCTTGTTTAAAACAATATTGCGCCTCTGGGATGGGCACAAAAAAATAAAGAATGAAGCCTAATTATATGCAAACTGCATTTACTGTTATATTTATACTTTTTGTATTCTCTAAACTGGGCACTTTGATCTGATATTCTGACCCAACAGCTAGAGCAGTCATTATTATCATTTTTTGTTCAAACAGGAACTTCTTTTCCTAAGCATGGAAGTTTTATTTATTTTGCAAACGTTTTGATACAGATACTAAAAAAGGGAAATTACTCTGTAATGCTAGTGGAGTTAATTTGCTTTAAACTGATCTTTCTCATCTTAAACATTACATTTTGAAACAACAGAGGCAAGTCTTCAAGACTCACTTGTGATGCACTTTTTAAAAAAATCCAAGCTTTTTATGTATTGAGTATGATTTTAAAATGTAATGTTTAAGATGAGAAAGATCAGTTTAAAGCAAAGTAAGCTCCCCAGCAGAGTAATTTCCCTTGTTTTAATGTCTCCAGCAAAACGTTTGCAATAAATAAAACTTCCATGCTTAGCAAAGGAAGTTCCTGTTTGAACAAAAAATGATAATAATGACATATCTTTTGTTGGGTCGAATATCAGATCAAAGTGCCAAGTTTAGAGAATACAAAAAATATAAATATAACAGTAAATGCATTATACTCAATACATAAAAAGCTTGGATTTTTTTAAAAAGTGTATCACAAGTGAGTCTTGAAGGCTTTGCCTTTCTTGTTTGTTTTGTTTTGTTGTTGCTGTTGTTGTTGTTGTTTGTTTGTTTTGTTTCTTTGGGTTTTTTGTTTGTTTGTTTATTTGTTTTGTTGTTGTTCTTCTTCTTTTGTTGTTGTTTTGGGCTCTTATCTTTCTTTCTTCAATGGAGAAAACCAGAATGAATGTTTTGGACGAATAAACACTTTTAACAGGACCAGTTCTTCGTGTTCGTGGTTAGAGGCATTACATCTCAGCAACTTGTGGTTTATTTCAGCTGTGGAGACTTTCAAGTGTGATTTCGACGATGGTGTGTGTGACGTTTTCATCCAGTCCCTTTCAGATGACGCCGACTGGAAAACACGGGTTGTTTCTGATTCTCAGCTGGAGGGAGCAAACAGAGACCACACTGGCAAGTCTGGAGGTAAATCCAATAATATTACGTGACCCCTCGATTTATGAGAGAGAGAGAGAGAGAGAGAGAATCTGAACTTTGAAATCCGAGACATTTACTAGCTTTACAGCCCTAATGACACAGGAGTACAAATACCAGCAATGATAACAGTGGAAACGAGAGGCCAGCACCAAACCATTGCTTTGAAATCTATTTTTAAAGCACCCCAACCATACACTTTGATTAGTATGCTCTGGAGAAACCACACTGAGTCTGTGAACAGAAATTGTTATACACAGCAAAGTACACTTTAAAGTCAAAGAGATAGCAAATTAAATGGCGCAAGTGCAGACCACACTGGCCGAGGCAAATCCAATACCAATACGTGACCCCTCAAAAAGGAGAAGAGTCTCTCTCTCTCTCTCTCTCTCTCTCTGTATGACAGTGTGTGTGTGTGTGTGTGTTTGTGTGTGTGTGTGTTTGTGTGTGTGTGTGTTTGTGTGTGTGTGTGTGTGTGTGTGTGTTTGTGTGTGTGTGTGTGTGTTTGTGTGTGTGTGTGTGTGTGTGTGTGTGTGTGTGTGTGTGTGTGTGTGTGTGTGTGTGTGTGTGTGTGTGTGTGTGTGTGTGTGTGTGTGTGTGTGTGTGTGTGTGTGTGTGTGTGTGTGTGTTTGTGTGTGTGTGTGTGTGTGTGTGTGTGTGTGTGTGTGTGTGTGTGTGTGTGTGTTCTTAATCGTATTCTTTCTGCAGGACCTTTTATGTTTCGTTTTACTTCTCTCTTTCTACCCTTTCCATTAAATATATATATGCTGTTGGAACTGATGTAGATTAGCAAGGACAGACTGGAAGAATGGGCCATGCCTAATATCTTAATCCTTGAATAAAAAACGTTTTGAGTTCTGAGTTATGTGTTCTGAGTTCTCTCTCTCTCTCTCTCTCTCTCTCTCTTATCTATCTATCTATCAATAATGGCAGGGGGGGGGGGGGTAGGGTGGATACACACACACACACACACACAACACACACACACACACACACACACACACATATATATATATATATATATATATATATATATATATATATGGAGAGAGAGGGAGGAGAGAGAGAACTGTCCGAACTATTAACTCTGAAATCTTTAAAATCAATTGCTGTACAGCCATAATAGCAAAGAGAAAACAACGAGAATAACGATGGAAAGTAAGAGATTAATATAAATATACTGTTGATAATCTGTTGATAACGTAAACTACATCTCGACCATTCATTCTGATCGCGGTGTTGTGAAGATACCACGCTGAATCCAGATAAGAATGGAGATGTTATCCGCACCTGTCTAAATTGGATTTTAATTTATCTATGAACATCCTTTGGCATTTCGTTTTTCGTTGAAGGTTAAACTCTTCGCCTGTATGCTTTGCAAGTGACTCCGTTGATTTTCCTGACTGGTGATAATTAAGCGCACCAAAAAGATCTTCGGTCTTTGCTAAATCAGTTTTAAAAAACACTTTTTTCACGAATACCAACATAATCTTTACAGTGAAATCCCCCAAATAACTTACCCTACCTTCAAAGAATTTGATGCTGCCTGTACGTTGTCCGGGCCTCCAATGTAGGTCAGAATCACAGTCACCACTTCAGAAGGAAATAGTGAAGACGATAAGCAAGTCAATATTTCAAATTATTTTTTGCTGATACGCCACGTACACAGAACATCATGGCCCCTTTCATTCACAAGCATGCACAAAACCACCAGCATTTGTTCTTTTAAGATGAATAGCAGGAAAACCCTCAGCAACAATATCTCTGTACTCGTAAAACGAAATAGACTATTGTTCTTCGTCATTGTCAGAGATGAGTGTGGAAAAGTGGGGGGGTTTTGTTGGTTTTTTTTTTTTTTTTTTTTTTTTTTTTTTGCAGATTTGTTGTACAGAGAGCGAACGCTGGAAAAGAGTAACGGCTGGTAGTGGTTGTCTGAGGCCATTACTTATCATTCTGTTTTTCACTCCTCTAGAACTTCGTTTCTTCGTGCGACCATTTCTCTTTGACGCAGGTTAAGTAAAAATCAGTTGTAAAACGGGGGGAGAGGGGAGGTATGGAACTGCTCTCATTCACACTTAGTTGAATACCCGTGAGGAAGGTGAGGGCTCTTTCAGTTATAAATCCCCACCTTCTGGAAATTCTGTGCTAGAAATTTCCTTCTGTCTATCGCTGTCTTTTCTGCTGGCCTTTTTCTTTTCTTTCAGTCGTTTCTTCTTTGCTGTCGCCTGCCTTGCTGGTCCACTCACCTCTATCTGTTTCTTGAATATGTTTTGTCCTTTTCTGGACTTGATAAATGGGCACTCTTGTTGTACTGCATTCTTTTGTGCGCCCAGGAAGTGTAAGATGCCCGTTTGCATGCTTCAGATTTTGTATGCCAAGTATCATATGCAATTGCGTATAATCATGTTTATCCACAGGTTACTTTTTGTCCTGTGGTGAAAAATTAACGGAAATTTCAGGGTCACAAACATGTCCCAGGTATATGTGCATGAATGTGACTGTATGTGTGTCTAATTTTCTTTTCCGTGTGTGTGTGTGGATGTGTGTGTGTGTGTGTGTGTGTGTGTGTGTGTTCCCAGGTTCAGGTTCGGTTCTGTAGCGGTGTTAACCCGAATGGTATATTATAAAGGGGACGGTACAAAAGAAATAACTAATTTACTGAATTGAAGAGCATGAAGGTGAAAGGATAGAAGAGATCCGCGCACAGGCCAGAGACATATAGAAGACCAGTTACAAAAGGGTTTTTCTATTGTTTTATTTCTACAATAGTTATGAGGAAGATCCGAAGAAGAGAAAATAGTGCCTGAAAGACACAACAAACAAAGGTCATAAGTACATGTCAGAAATGCAAGTGGATAGTAAGCACATTATATATATTACAATAGAAAGACTACCACTTGTTTTAGAGTAGGCAACAACATAACATGAATAATGCATACGTGTGAAGACCAAACACGGACGGCAAATGACATTTCTAATACATTTAAATAGTTTGATCAAAGTGGTTAAAGTTAAGCTGATTTGGTGAAAGCATACTGACAGTACAGATTTAAGTAAGGCTCATACTGTGTTAAAATGATTCAAACGAATCGGTTATCATATAGCACTATACTGGAGTAAGCCACATAGGAGAGAGCATGATAGCTAATTTACAGTTAACAAGACTCTGATATATATCAGATGGTTTTAACTAATAACTGATATTCATCCAACTCTCACTCACTCACTCACTAACTCACTCACTCATTCATCCAACACTATCTTGTAATCACCACAACAGAATACTACATTATTAAGCACACTGTAAGTGAGATTGGCAGTACTGAGAGTCAGTGTAACGCCGCTTCAGTACAACTGATATCAGCATGTAAAATAATCCAATCCATGAATAATAGAAAAGTTAACAGATCCAGTGGCTTTGATATTCAACACTGGCAACTGAGAAACCAAATGCTTGAAATAGTAAGTCAGTGCTCAATACAGTGATTGGAAGAATCATGGCTTAACAAATTGGCTTCAGCTATCAAATGAATTCACACAAGTTATTCAGTTGCGTCAAACATAAACACAGTAAAGTACAGCCTGTGTTCAATATATAAATCTCCTCCACCTAACGCAGGATACACAAACACCAACTATTCATTAGATACATTTCACCACTGAGCCCCCCCCCCCCCTCTTCCCCCCTACCCTCTCTCCCCCCATCCCTGCCCCCTCCCACACACACACACACACACATGAGAAGAAGACGTCATCCACTGGGATAATCTCGAACAAACTAGTTATCAGTGGGCAAAGGCGTCACTGACTGTGACGTTGAAGAGAATGAAATGAACTACTGCTACGAGCATATCACGACATGATAATAGATTACGTCAAACAATGATAAGACGTGTGACTGAATGACTGCAATTTTTCTAACAAGGTTTCCCAATTTATATCAGCATGAACACAAGCTTAACAGCTTACAGTTCAAATTCGAATATGAATAGCATTATGCCACAAGTTACCTCGATAAGTGAATGGTTGGACACCGTCACTGCAGTGAAACTGTCATGGCTTTGCATCTCTTTAATTTCTGATCTATTTTCATCCAAACACTATGATAGTGTGGTTGCAGTATATGATAAGGGATCACATACAGAATTGTAGACTGTAGCATTATATGTGACAGAAAGACAAAATGACGTAAACTTAGCTCAGTTGAAATCCCTGCATTGACGAATGATTAAACTGAAATCGCCAAAAAGGCGTCTGCTATATGCTTGCGCGTAAAACAGACATTGCAGCCAGCTGAGCACTTGGCTACAGTTGGATTGATATTCACGATTTTTCAGATTAGATGTGGCGCTGTGTGATGGTTGGGCTAAAAGTAACAAGGACTGATGCAGATGCAAATATCCCCAGGGCTTCTGTGTAGTTGTCTCTGTCACAGAGCCCACCCGTTACACAGCTTAAAAATGAAAAACAATACGAGCGATTTCAAGATTTTTTTCATTAAGTTGCAGTGTAGTCAGAGTGATAAGATCTATGGGATCTCTAAGACCTATGGGATAGAAAAGCAGAACACAATTACAGTCTATTCGAAGAAGAGCGCAGGGCATAGAAGGAAGAAGTTTGTTCACTGAAGTCAATTGCATGGAAAAAGAGAAAGAAAAGAAGCAGACAGCCAGAAAGACAGACAGGCAAAGACGGAGAGCGATTCAGAACAAAGAAATAGGCACAAAGGACAGGCTGAAAAACTGAATGTTTACTTTGGTTTCCTTCCCATTCCAGGTCAGTACTTGTATCCCGATTTCAAGAACGCAGCAGACGGAGACGAGGCCATCCTGATGTCCCCGCGGATCAACACCACCGCCGACCAAAGCTGCCTGGTATTCTGGTACGTCCTGGTCGGGGAAGAGGAACATGCGGGCTCGCTGAGAATAAACGTTTCCTCCCCAGATCTAACTGACCAACGGACCGTGTGGTCTATCAGCAGCTGGCTTTTGAGTTTCCCTAATGACATCTGGACACGAGCGGCTATTACCCTGGATACATCTGAGCCCATGAGGGTGAGATGGGGTGTTCGGCGCTTGTTTTCTTTTTGGTCTGAACGTACAGAACATACACAATGTATCTGTGCACGCCTTGTCTGTCTGGCTCTTCTTACGTTGATACGGTTACTTGAAATGCATTTCAGTTTCAAAACATTAGAAGACTTTTCTTAAAGCATGCCAACCCATTTAACATCTAGAATATAGACCAGTTATCTTGTTTTGTGTTGTTGTTTTTTCCTTTAGGGCCCACATGTAGCCTATTTACACACAACGTGAGTATCTGAAATGAACCCGTCTTAAAGTTTTCTGTGTGTCTGTTTATATGTGTGTTTGTGTGTATCCATAGTAAACTTTAAAAAGATTAATTTCACCTGGAAAAACCTCGCTTTGTAACACCAGTTTGGTGGCGAAAGATAAGGAAAAAAACAGTTCTGTTCACAAATTCTAGTTATAATGACAAAGTACACCTGGGAAGGGCACAAAGAATTAAAAAGAAGACAAAATGGTTCCCAAGTCAGATGAAGAGCGTGGGAGACAGAATGCATCATTACACTTTCTTGTTTATGACGTAGACAGACCAAACAGCGGATCACGGATTTCCTCAGAAACCGGAGGCAAGCAGTGGTAGTGAATGGAGCCAGCTCCAGTTACACAGATGTGCCTTCCGGAGTACCCCAAGGATCAGTACTGGGACCATGCCTCTTCCTAGTTTATATTAACGACCTGCCTGAGAATTTATTATCAAAAGCAAGGCTGTTTGCAGACGACACTGTAATTTACAAAGTAATAGCAGCACCCCAGGACCAAGCCCAGCTACAACAAGACCTCAACAAACTCGCTGAGTGGGAGAAGAGCTGGGACATGGTTTTCCATCGTGGCAAATGCAACACCTTGATTGTGACCAAAAGCAGGAACCCAAAAGAGCCTGAAAATACGCTCCACGGACAAACACTACAGAGGGTAGACTCCACTAAATATCTGGGAGTCACGATAAAGAAAGACCTGAGCTGGAGAAAGAATATTGAGAACGTCTGCTCCAAAGCAAACAAGACCTTAGGCTTTTTGAGGAGGAACCTGAACATTAGTTCCCAGACCATCAGGGAACTAGCGTACAAGGCATTTGTCCGCCCCCATCCTGGGGTATTCATCATCAGTCTGGGATCCCTACCAACAACAGGACATTGATCTACTCGAGGCAGTCCAGAGACGAGCAGCCAGATTTGTGCTGAGACGCTACCGGAACACCTCAAGGGTATCAGCAATGCTACAAGACCTTGGATGGTCCTCCCTGCAACAACGCTGCCAAACAGCCTGACTGACCATGCTTTATAAAATCAAGCATAATTATGTAAGCATGGACTCACTGAAAGAAAAAAAACTTGTATCACCACTACCACGGCAGCGACGCACCCACACTGAGCAGCTGGAGCAAAATGTTTTGCAAAACTAGATATAGGCATGCTGGCTTCCTCCCACGTACCATCCGGGATTGGAACGCCTTGCCCCAGAGAGCCGTGGAGGCCAGCTCAGTCGACACCTTTGTGTCGGTGGTCTCCAGATATAAATACCAGAATATAACTTTTTTTTCCAGTTTCCACACTTTTTTTTCGGCTAAGAAACCTATGTAGACCTAAATGCATCTTCCGCAGACCCCCTTTTAGTCAGTGATAGAATAGTCAGGTATTGACTGTGATCACTTTACGGAAGGAAGGAAGGAAGCCTCAGCAGGTTATGCTGTATGTATCTACCAGTTACTACAGCTGGTTATACTGTGTAAACCATTCAGTTATGACACAGTCTTAGCTGGTTATGCTGTCCACTTATATGTGTTACAGTGGAATTCTTGACCTCTTGTTGTTGTTGGAGTTGTTGCTGTTGTTGTTGTTGTTTTGTTTATTTTGCTTGATCCATTTTTCTGCTGTGTCTGTCGCTTCTTTGTACTGTTTGTTTCCAAATATTAATGTTGTCTTTGAAGGTATGATTGACTCACTTGTGTAAACAAAGTGAGTCTATGTTTTAACCCGGTGTTCGGTTGTGTGTGTGTGTGTGTGTCTGTGTGTCTGTGGTAAACTTTCACATTGACATTTTCTCTGCAAATACATGTCAGTTGACACCAAATTAGGCATAAAAATAGGAAAAATTCAGTTCTTTCCAGTCATCTTGTTTAAAACAATATTGCACCTCTGGGATGGGCACACAAAAAAAAAGAAAAAAAAAAAAGAGAAGAAGCCTAATTATATGCAAACTGCATTTACTGTTATATTTATATTTTTTGTATTCTCTAAACTTGGCACTTTGATCTGATATTCTGACCCAACAACAAGAACAGTCATTATCATTTTTTGTTCAAACAGGAACTTCTTTTGCTAAGCATGGAAGTTTTATTTATTTTGCAAACGTTTTGGTGCAGATAGTAAAAAAAAAGGAAATTACTCTGTAATTAATGCTAGGGGACTTAATTTGCTTTAAACTGATCTTTCTCGTCTTAAACATTACATTTTGAAATTATACTCAATACATAAAAAGCTTGGATTTTTTTAAAAGTGTATCACAAGTGAGTCTTGAAGGCTTTGCCTCTCTTGTTTATTCTTTTGGAATGATAAGATCCTGCCTTATGAAACTGATTTAATGCTTGATTGACTGACTGATTTATTAATTGATTGAATCTTTGACTGATGAGTTGATCTACACCAGATCGTGACTGACCTTTACTGTTCTGTGTTCCTACAGATAACACTGTGGGCAACGCTAAAGCGTGATTCTGTCATAGCCCCACGTAGTACCGTCTCCATTGATGACATTGAACTGAAAAATGGGCCTTGCCTGTCTGAAATAGGTAACGGACTTTTGTTTGTTCATCCGTGAACAGTTCGTAGAAGGAAGAGCGAGCGAACGAGCGGGCGAGCGAGTGTGTGTGTGTGCGTGTGTGTGTGTGTGTGTGTGTGTGTGTGTGTGTGTGTGTGTGCGTGCGTGTGTGTGTTTGTTTGTCTGTCTCTGAGTGTGCGTCTCCTTTCAACCCCACCCTGTCTCAATGATTTCAAAGTTACGATGTAGCGATATATAAAATCAACACCAAAAACTGTCCTTTCTGTGGCGACCTGGACGCAGAAGTTCATATCCTCCTCAAATACCGAGTGTATGCTCAACTACAAGGAAAGCATATATTCAAACTTTACAAAAGAAATGACACTCCGCCATTTCATTTTATTTGATGAGAAGATTATGACTGATGTGTAATGAGTGATGCTGCAAAGATGTGATATGAGTTACTTCCATGTATAGTTACGTCCAGAGAGGAATTAATGAAAAAATAATGTTTTATGTCGAATGCAAAATGAAGTGGTTGAGCGTATATTATACTCTCAATTATGTTTTCTTCCATCCGCCATCAGAAAATTGGAACATAAAGAACCAAACATGAGACACAAAGTTATTTAACAAACAGAATATTTCTATTTCTTAGTATTGACTTTGTAGATGAGTGTTATAACACTGTTTGGGTTGTCGTGTGTCTGTGCAACTGCATGTATATATGTATGTACGCATGTACATATACATGTGTGTGTGTGTGTGTGTGTGTATGTGTGTGTGTGTGCATAGTAAATTCACACAATACCATTTCCTCGTGATTTTTTTTTTTCTGTCGACACAAAGTTTGGCTTAAACCGTTGTTGTTTTTTTCGGATACGTCAGTTATGATGACAACGCTGTCCTTCCGGAAATTGCGCAATAAATCGTGAAGCAATAGCCATTTTTGTTTTTTCTCAACTAAAGAACTGTTGTGTTAGATACTGACATTTTGATCAACAAGTCATTTTATAATTTCTAATAAAACTAGTGACTTCTGCTTTGTATGAAAGTTACACGTGCTTACATCTGCCGGGATCAATACGTCTGGCATGCAATGGACTCAATATCAATATTGTAGAAGAAATAATTACCTAGCTTGGCCTCACTCATCCAATGTATGTATTTGAAAATGACTCGATGAATGAACATGTTCCTGTGTTTTGCACTGAATGTGAAGGCTTAACACTATATCCATCCATCTCATAGGTCGTTATTTTGGTAAAATACGGTTAACTTGTTTGTTTGAACATTTTCTTTGTGCACAAGGCATGCGAAAGTCAAATTCCTTCCCAATAAAACTGCGTGAATGACAACACGACAGATTACAAACGTTCGCTTATACATCTTCATCGCACGTCATAAGCAAAAACAAGACCGTCACCAAATCAGTAACTCTTACCAACACACAATATATTTACCAAAGCCAATGTTTAGATGTTTGGAAATATCACGGGTACATACAACACTTTTATGACACTTTTAACTCTCTCCATACGAACGGCGAAAGAGACGACGTTAACAGCGTTTCATCCCAATTACCATCATCAAAATATTGCAAGCGGAACGCTCTTATACTGAAGAGGTGAATGTTGACAAAGAATACCACATTTCTGACGACGGAAGCTAAAGGCTGGGTCATTCAGATACCCACTGGACATCCGAGGGGTCTGTGTAGAGGAGAAGAGAGGACTGGCCGTACTGAGCGAGTTAAGGCACTGCATTATGCATTATTCAGTTGTTTGGGGGGGGGGGGGGGTTAAAGAAAAGGGTAAATACAAATCTTTGCGCAAAATGTCCCGTCTTCCTCGACAATCGAAAACAAGACGCGATACGTTTTCCATGATATCACACAGTGCATCAGAAGTCATAGGAGTCCGTTGTAGGGTAAAGGATACATGTTGCAGTCCGGGAGAATTCACATAAAAGAGGTGAGAACAATTTTTTTAAGCCATTTTATTCAACAATGGCGAAAAAAAAAAAACACCACCACATACATACACGGCCAGTCTGGATGTGTGCATGGACGTGATGATTGTGAAGAGGAACTGGGGGAATTAGTGAACTTCCTTTTGAAGCGGGGTATTTCCTCCCCTGCTGCTCTCTCAAGGCCCTTTCACACTTCTCTATGTCTGTGTTTTCTATAGATGGACACTTTTTGCCGTTTTAGTATTTCAAATTGTGTGTGCATATGTCTGGGTTTGTTAATGTTCTGGTGTGAGCTTAGTAATGTGTGCGCATCTCATTTACTAATTCTTCCTCGATACTCCGCTTTTCCCCCACGAAAAACAGCTAGGTGAGAGCAAGTAGTATCCACAACAAACAGCATTGTGCCGATATCAATATGTGCTTATTTCCTGCCACCATGGTAATATGGTAGCGCCATGACAGACAACTGGAACAGACTATCTATCTATCTATCTATCTATCTATCTATCTATCTGTCTGTCTGTCTGTCTGTCTGTTTGTCTGTCTGTCTTAGACTCAAAAGCCCTACAGTGGCTTTAGCTTTCATCTATCTATCTCTCTGTCTGTCTATCTGCCTGTCTTTCTATCTATCTATCTATCTATCTTGTGTCTGTCAGATTGACACTTCGTTGTCTTTGTACATCATACATGTGTTGAGTATAACAACATTTATATGTGTATATGTTTGTGCGTCTCTTAGAACAACGGCAGATATGTAAGTCGGCCAAAGTGCTAATACCTTCACCGTTGGAGAATAAAGATTCATTCATTCATTCATTCATTCTATCTGTCTGTTTATCTATCTATCTGTTTATCTATCTGTCTGTCTGTTTTAAATGTATATGGATATATTTGTATTTCCAGAATGAAACCGGAATACACACATCAGTGGAATACATTTTTTTTAAAAAAGATAAATGGAACCAACGTTCGCTTTTCAGACGTGAATCGACAATTCTCCTGCTCGTTCGAAGAACCTGACCTGTGCGGACTGGGTCAAATGACTATGGAAGATGACATTGACTGGATGTGGCATTCAGGGGCAACTTTCTCTTCTGCTACAGGACCAAGCAGTGACCACACAACAGGAAATGGTAAGACCGAGAGAGAGAGAGACAGAGACAGAGAGAGGGTGTGTGTGTGTTTTGTCGTAGGTGATCTGTTGCATTGCACACGTGTGTCGTGGAAGACTTGGTTTGCGCACACTCCAGCATGAAAAGGGCGCCATTATTAACAGTCCCATCAGTGCTAAAGTCGAACAGCGAAACTGAACTTCATTTTTCTTTAAAAAGGCTGAACACTTAAGTTATGTGTCATCATGACACTGTGTGTAACACTACAGTTGTCAGCATCATGCACGCTTCTCAGTATGTCATGGATGTCCACAACAAACCCAGCTTTAACATCACAAACGCCGTCTGGTAAAAGAAATTGCGGATAACTACTGATCCATCTTCAGACTGCCACGGAGATTCAAGAGCACACTCCTTCAAATTATAGATGTATTTTTAAAAAAATAAGAAGAAGAAGAAAAAAATTCCGATTACTTTTGTGACACGGAATGTGTTTATTTATCCCCTTTGCAACATATGCTGGGTGATATACTGTCTCACTCAAAAACAGGAAATTACATCACATTCATTGTGTATTAAAAATGCAATGTCCAATGACCGTACTTAGAAAACACATACATAATCGTGTTGATTGTAATGTGAATTGTGAAGAAAAATCACCGATGGCCAGTGAAGAAGGCATGTAGAAGCACGCAATGGTGCTCCATGACCTGCATGCAGTGACAGACATCCGTCAGTCTGGGCAAACTATAGAGCTGTGCTCTTGACTGCGATTGATACAGCGTCAGGTCAATATGGGAGTGGCGTTTCCTCCCGCACTGCGCTCAGTTGAACTCTGTCTGTTTGGCTTTGGGCATGCAACTGAGGTGAAGAAAGTTTGTCATGGACACCATGGCTGTCGTGTCCTGCACCAGGTTAACTGTGATGTCAACTTTGATCCTCTAACTCTCATTTAGTCGATTCTTAACTCCGTTTATTTGGAATTCAAACGTTCTCTGTTGCAGTTGCAGATATTGGTAAGAAACTCTGAAAGTCGCTTTCATTCTGTTTCGTTAAGACTAAGATCAACCTATACTTTGCACTTCATGACTACTGCTTCGGTAATTTCATGTACACCTTTTTTCACATTCATCAGGAATTCCACATTTTTGTTCGTGTTTTTCTCACGGGAGTGATACTGAAACATTAATAACTATCAAATTTGCTTTGAAAAATAGTTGTAACGAATGTATCGTAAACAGAAAAAAATTATTTCAATAGCTTTCTTCGTAACACTTTCCGAAATACCAACATAACTGCATATTATTTATGAATCTTTTTTTTTTACCTTGAGGGAGACCCCGAGTGCAATATGTTCGTGCTCGTGTTTCTGTTTAGGATGCTAATATTATGTCACGTCTAGATCAAGAAAGTGTGTGTGTGTGTGTGTGTGTGTGTGTGTGTGTGTGTGTGTGTGTGTGTGTGTGTGTGTGTGTGGTCGTGCTCGCGCGGACAAATTGTCTACAGGTTATTATCTCTACGTGGAGTCTTCCAGCCACAGGACTCCTGGAGATAAGGCAGTCCTGTACACCCCAACCATCCATCCAACCTTCCCAGTGAGCTGCCTGACACTCTACATACATAGGTACGGGAGCTTTTTGAACCGAACGAATATCTATCAGGCAAACTCCAGTTCCGGATTTTCGCTGGACTTGGTTGAATCGTTTTCAACCGAAAGTGGCAATACTTGGATCAAGTCCACAACAGAGCTGAAGACCACAGAACCTTACAAGGTGAGTGGTGCTTCACACTCTAAACTGATAACAACAATAACAACGATGACAGTAATAATAATCATTATCGTCATACTGATGATGATAATGATGATGATGATAACAACAACAACAATAATAATATAGCACTTACATGGCACAAACGTCCCACATAATGGGCTATAAGCGACCCACATAAAACAATACTTATACAGTGGTGCATAATAACATGTCACAGAACATGAAAGAAAAGTATATATACATCAAAGCAGTACTACATATTGCAGGTATAAACAATCACACACACACACGCGCGCGCGCGCGCACGCAGACACAAAATATGCCCTATACACGCGCGCGCGGGCGCATAAACACACACACACACACACACACACACCTGCACGCGCATACACACACTAAACACCCACCCATATATACTGCATGATGATTTCAATAGAGGGGAAAATTAGAAAGGGGAAGTGGTGGGGGGGGGGGGAGGGAGACAAAACAGCCAACAATTCTTCGCCATACCCAAAGGCCTGTTTGAACAGGTAGAATTTCCTATTTATTTTGAAATAAGACAGTTTTCTGAAAATGATATCTAGCGACATTGTACGAAATCATCTGAATCCGTGACAATAAATAAGGAGACATACCAGCAAGTAGTGACTTTCAGTAGCCAATGAGCCTTAGGATCAATGAACAAACATGACGAGTAGTTATTTCAACAGTAAGATACGGTCGAGTGGTGCGGATTTTTCTCAGTTGGAATTCTGCAGTTTTACCAAAATTACTGACGTGGTCGTACATGGACAGAGCTGAATCAAAAAATGCACCTAGGTTTCTGACAGAATTTCGAAAGTTGACAACAGCATCACAGACCGTTGTATTTTAGTCAGAAATATGACTAAGCGCAGACTTAGAGCCTTTTGGTGTGGGTTCTCTCTTGACATCATTAAGTCTAAGCATCCACTCATTCACAATAACAATGCACATATCTATGCTTTTTTGTAAGGATGGCAAACGTTTGTGAGTCGCTTGTCATCTGCGAATTTATGAAAATCACATTGATGTTGACTCATAGTGTAGGACAATGGCTGACTAAAAAAATCCTATTGGACCAAGAACTGAACCTTGTGGAACATCATGTTGAATAAGGAGATCTGGATTCAGAATGAGAACAAGAAATGAAACCCTTTAAGCCCGATTTGGAAAGGCAAGGTTTAAATCAATCGGGAGCTGTGCTAGAGATTCCAAACGTATAATGAAGACGGTTGAGAAGAATATCGTGAACTATTGTGTCGGAAGCTGCTGACAGATCGAGCAGACACAGAACTGATACAAGTTTGTTGTCTGCGCAGGACAATAATGTGTTGGACACATGTAAGAGGGCTGTCTCCATACTGTAATTCTGTATGTATGCAGACTGAAACACCTAAATGAGGTCATTCGATGATAAATAACTGAGGAGTTGACGAAGAACGACTAATTCGAGTAATTTTGATAGAAAGGATAAATTTGAAATAGGTATGGGTTTGGTTTTTTTTTTTTAGGTTTTCTTTTTTCTTTCGTTTTTGAACACTGTGACAATGTTAGCTTCCCTTGTGTCCTGTAGCAATCCTGTTTTCCGATGCTTATAGTCTGTGTAGTGCCCCACGCAGCGCTCCGTGTGTTCCTAGTCCTCAATTTCATCGCCTGTGCCAGACTTCAAAGGGGATGTTGTTGTTTTTTAGTCTGACCCGGTGCCTGCTTCATTCCGTCGTACATCCCAACGTGTGTGAACTGAGCTGGGGGCAGTAGTCGTTGGCACATCGCCAAAGAGATATGCCGAACTTTACGAAGTGGGTGGCCCAGAGGTGCAGATTCTATTCACTAGGACAGATTATGTATCCAGGACATTTCCCCACTCCTGTATGACAAGTACCATTTCCTCAGCGTCAGCCTCAAACCAATCTGCCGACTCAATTGTCTTCATACCAAAGGCAGACACGGAAGCATTGTAGGCAGCGTCCCTGATATATCATATTTCATGGGCATTAGCACTGGTTGGGCCCGGAAGAGATTCCTCCAACGCACCTCCAGCTTCTCGTTGTCGCCTGTCTTGGAGGTGTCAGTGCCAAATCTGCCCTCCTTTCTCGTGCGGAACAATTTCTTTGCTCGGATGTTCGCCTTGCTTCACACCAAGGAGTGGTCAGTGTCACAAACTGGGTCAGTCATATTTATTTCAGTAAATTGCAAGCGTATATCTGCTCACTGAAACGCGAAATCAGGAACTGGGCGATACGCTTCATTTTCAGTATCAGTATCATCGTTTAGTAGTAGCAGTAGGAGTAGTACTAGACAGGTGCGGTGGCCGAATAGTAAGAGCGGTGGATTCTCGCCCGAGTTACCTGATTTTGATACCCGGTTTCGGCGCACCTGGTGGGTTGACGGTGGGGACTTTTTATCTCCAAGGTCAATATATTATGTACTGACCTGCTAGCGCAACGTGTATACACACAAGAAGATGAAATACGCACGTTAGATATCCTCACATCTATGCCAGCGTTTGCTAGGTTATGGAAACAAGAACATACCCAACATGCATACCCCCGATAACGGAATATGGCTGCCAATATGACGGCATAAAAACGTTCATACACACAAACGCCCACTCGTACATAAGATTTGTCGTGGGAGTTGCAGCCCACGAACGCAGAATTATCATTACTATAACTGTCTTATTTTTTGTAGCTGGTGGTGGTGGTGGTGGTGGTGGTAGTGGTGCTACTGCTGCTGCTCTTGTGTTGCTCTTGTGTTGTTTCCATTGTCGTTTTCATAATTGTCAGCTTTATTTCAGCATGTTGCCGGTATGTCTTCACCTCTCCGAAATGCGTAATCAGTTTGTCGGTTTTCGTGTGAAAGTAAAAAGTGCAATTTGCGGGTCGATGAGGTTGCATGATGACTGTTCAGCCTGACGATGTGTTATTTTGTTTCAGATCTTCATCGAAGGTTCTGTTGGAAACAGTCATACAGGAGACATGGCAATCGATGATATGGAAATCAAGAACAACGAATGCTCCCGTAGGCGTTACTGATCTTTGTATTTTTACTTTTTTTCATACACCGTTTAGTTTATGCCATATTTTATTTTATCGAAATATCAAAAACAAAGAAAAACAAAACAAAAGAAAACAAAATAGCTCAACTTGCTAGAACGTCATGGGGAAAGGTTGAGAAAAAAGTCCACGAATTAAATTAGGCATTCACGAGAAAAAATAAAATTACACACATACACACACACACGCATACACACACACACACACACACACACACACACCACACACACACACACACACACACACCGGCATTTTATTATTTGTAAATGCACATTCGTTTATGGCACGTGAGCGTGTATTTTACTTTTGTTAAGGTCTACCTTTAGTCAAGGTGTTGGTAATACAAATGATTTTACATAAAAAGTTCCGTCGGTTTTTCATTTGTCATTGATGTTGTGCTGACGTGAAATCAGTATGTCTACAAAGGTGATTAGCAGGTAAAGAACGTCTCCTGGGATTCATGGGATGAAGCAATTACTGATATACTTTTATCAAAAATTTGAAAATTGCAACTACAATTTTTTTTACCGACGAAACATTACCGACAACTTTGTACCTTCCAGTTCAGTTTATTGATTTCAAACAGCAAGGAGATATAGTTTTTATAGATCCTTTTCTTTTTCTTGATGATAAGAAACTCTAGGGAGAGCTGGACAGTACAAGGTCTTCAGAGAAGAAGCCCCCGTCAGTCAAGTGTTTCGGACCTTAACTCCTTACACTCTAAGGGGGCCGGGCCACATCCAGGTCATGACTCCTGGATGCCTTTTCTTCTTCTTTTTTTTTCCTGGTCCTCAGCAGGTTCGAACCCGCGCTTCCAGGGTGGTCGCCATTTCAGTACTGAGTCACCTTTTCTGACAGACGTTTTAACCACAGAGCCATAGTACGCCTAGTTTGAGTTGGGAGATTTCATCCTTATGAAGTTTACTTTATTTCCTCCTCAACGAGATCCAGCTGGAATTCTTGTCTGCTGCATCTGCCATTGCCTTGAGAGCCCATGTCCTCTCTCTGCCAGAAATCGACAGCTGTTTTATGAGGCTGTAGGCAGATGCGCCCACAAACCCTCTTGCACCAATCTCTATGACAAGGACTATGGCGTGGAAGCCAGATTCTCTCAGGCTGCTGGCTAGACTAGCATACTCCTCAGTCTTGTAAATGTGGGATTCCTCCATTCTGCTTTTGTATGGGACAGTGAGCTCAATCAGAATCGTTTGTTTCGTTGCCTTGGAGTGGAGAACCATGTCAAGTGGCATGCCGCTCTTGCTTGCTGATATATGGTAATATAGCATTAAAGTTTAGAAGTTTAGAGGTACTTCGTAAGATACTGTGCTGTAAATGCTGTTTCAAGTAATGAAATGCGCTCTCTCTCTCTCTCTCTCTCTCTCTCTCTCTCTCTCTCTGTATCTCTCTGTCTGCCTGTCTGTCTCTGTCTCTCTCTCCTTCTCTGTGTTTCTATTTCTGTCTCAGCCTCTCTGTCTCTCTTTCCCTCTGTCTGTCTGCCTCTCTTTCTCTCTCACAAGTAATGATATTTGTTATGGTAGTGGTCATTACAGTAAGCTGCACTTTGTCATACGTGGATTTCACAAACAGGAACACTAGTGTAACTCTATTCGCCCGGATGTTTTATGGTTGTTCTGTACCGATGACGTTTCTCCTCCCCCACTGATTGGTTACAGCCGTCGCCTTTCACAGCATGACTTGTACTTTCGATGACGGATGTGACTTTGTACAATGGCATCTAGACGACTTCGACTGGATTCACAAAGGCAGAGTTTCAAGCTCCGCGGGCCCCGGACCTTCATCTTCTCCTCATAGTGGAGGTCTGTAGGACTGGGGGGGGGGGGGGGGGGTGTCTGTGGTCTGTGGCCTGTCAGCCATCTTCGTGAGAGTGTTGGCTCCGTTCTCAGTGTTAACACCCACTTCCCCTCTCACCTCCTCCACCTCCACACCAGTTCCTTGATATCCCTCTCTACCTTTCTTCTTCTTCTTCTCTCTCTCTCTCTCTCTCTCTCTCTCTGTCTGTCTGTCTCTCTTTCTCTCTCTCTCTTGGGCGCGCGTGTGTGTGTGTGTGTGTGTGTGACTTCAGTAAGCCTCCGCTTTTAATCCTTCCATTTTTTTTTTTTTTTTTTGGTTCACTTTGTCATGGATTAGCCACGATGCTCTATACAGATTAGTATTCTGCACACACATAAAAAAAACAACCCAGATCAGCAATAGCTGAATTCAGTGAGCCTCTATACGTTGTTTTTTTTTTTTTTTTTGTCGGTTTTGGGTTTTTTTCAGTGTTCACACCAAACGCATTACAGTACAGTATTACATACACAAGTACACGTGGAAAAGACCCCAAAACAACATGCATCAGTAAATGAAATATAGTTGAAAAAAAAACAACCTATCATTTCAGTTAGTTTTCCCATCTTTGCTTATTTGGTATTTTTTCCTGTTGTGTAATTTGAAATGGAAGCCTCCACATTTAATCCTGCCATTCTTGTTCGTTTTGTCATGCATTAGCCACGATGGTTGATGCTGATATAGGTTGGTAAATGATCATTTCGTCTAATGTGTCTTTTATTGAAAAGACGAAAAAAAAATGGACGAACAAACTCCGATGTTCGTTATCCGCCGTAGCGGAGTATGTGAAGATTACGTCTGTGCACAGGTATTTACCTGTTGTATTATGTGACTACTTCTGTGCACAGGTATTTACCTGTTGTATTATGTGACTACTTCTGTGCACAGGTATTTACCTGTTGTATTATGTGACTACTTCTGTGCACAGGTATTTACCAGTACTATGTGACTACTTCTGTGCACAGGCATTTACCTGTACTATGTGACTACTTCTGTGCACAGGTATTTACCTGTACTATGTGACTACTTCTGTGCACAGGTATTTACCTGTATTATGTGACTACTTCTGTGCACAGGCATTTACCTGTACTATGTGACGACTTCTGCACACAGGTATTTACCTGTACTATGTGACTGCTTCTGTGCACAGGTATTTACCTGTACTATGTGACTGCTTCTGTGCACAGGTATTTACCTGTACTATGTGACTACTTCTGTGCACAGGTATTTACCTGTATTATGTGACTACTTCTGTGCACAGGCATTTACCTGTACTATGTGACTACTTCTGTGCACAGGCATTTACCTGTACTATGTGACTACTTCTGTGCACAGGCATTTACCTGTACTATGTGACTGCTTCTGTGCACAGGTATTTACCTGTACTATGTGCTTCTGTGCACAGGCATTTACCTGTACTATGTAACTACTTCTGTGCACAGGTATTTACCTGTACTATGTGACTACTTCTGTGCACAGGCATTTACCTGTACTATGTGACTGCTTCTGTGCACAGGCATTTACCTGTACTATGTGACTACTTCTGTGCACAGGCATTTACCTGTTGTACTATGTGACTACTTCTGTGCACAGGTATTTACCTGTACTATGTGACTGCTTCTGTGCACAGGCATTTACCTGTACTATGTGACGACTTCTGTGCATAGGCATTTACCTGTACTATGTGACGACTTCTGTGCACAGGCACTTACATCTACTATGTGACTGCTGTGCACAGGTTTTTACATGTACTATGTAAATACTTCTGTGCACAGGCTTTTACATGTACTATATGACTACTGTTCACAGACTTTTACAAGTACTATTTGACTACTTCTGTGCAAAGGCATTTTTTTTTATGTCTTAAGGCATTCAAATGCATGTACTGTGTGACTATCAATTTTTTATGTCCACGGGCATTTACCTATACTGTGTGACTGTTTATGTCTTAAGGCATTTAAGTACATGTTCTGTGTGACTATTTATGTCCACAGGCATTTACCTGTATTGTGCAACTATGTATGTCCACAGGCATTTAAATACCTGTCCTTTGTGACTATTTCTGTTCGCATGCATTTAAATACATGTACTGTGTGACTGTTTATTTCCAAATGTATTTAATGTGAATACTGTGTGACTGCTCATGTCCACAGGCATTTAAATACATGTACTGTGTGACTTTATGTCCGCAGGCATATAGATACCTGTGCTGTGTGAGTATGTCTACAGGCATTTACCTGTACTGTGTGACAATCCATGTCCACAGGCATTTGAATACTTGAACTATGTGACTATTTATGTGTACGGGCATTTGAATACATGTAATGTGTGACTATGTCCACAGGCATTCAAATACCTGTAGTGTGCGACTGTTTATGTCCACAGGCATGTAAATAGATGTACTGTGTGACTATCTATGTCCACAGACATTTAGATACATGAACTGA
>NC_134876.1:48370814-48373314 GCF_041734735.1 Babylonia areolata | reverse complement strand
GTTTTCGTCCCCAACCTTTTTGTTCTGGTTTGTTGTTTGCATTGGTTGTGTGTTTACAGTTTATGTGACTGTTGTTTTCATTGTTGAAATAATGATAACCAGACAAGGTGGTTAGCACTTCAGGTGCCCAGTCACTGTGGAAGGGTCTGGCCAGTCAGGAGAGACAGCAAGCAGACACTGCTTTCTGATTCCTGCAGGGCATTACGTGTACATCGAGTCCTCGCCCCCTCAGAACGCACTGGAGAAAGCCGTGCTCTACAGCCCCGACATAGCAATGGGAGCCCCCGAACAGTGCCTGACTTTCTGGTACAGCATGTCTGGTGCCCACATTGGCGAGCTGGAGGTGATGAAGGACTCCACCTCTCTGCTGAGGATCAAGGGTGACCAGGGACCAGGCTGGAAGGAGGCTTCCCTCACGCTAGAGATGGATCCAAGCCAACCAGTTTTCCAAGTAACACACACACACACACACACACACACACACACACACACACACACACACACACACACACACACACACACACACACACATTTCAAGCCAAAATAAGAAAAGCCAACGTTTTTCGTCGTATGACCATATGTTATGTGCTGTGTGTGCGCGCGTGTGTGTGTGCGCGCGCGCGTGTGTGTGTGTGTGTATTCCCTCACACTTACCTCACACTTATTATTTTCAAATTCATTATTGCTTGCTGTCCCTACGCATACACGCGAATAATTAGTATGCATGTGCTTCCATATGTTTGGGTACAAGAGTTGGTGCTATATTTTTAAAATGCATCTTTTCCGCGTCCATCTGAGAATCTGAAACACGTTCCCCACAATGATGTATGTGATACTTTGAAATGTTTAGTTGTATTCTTACTGTTTGTGTGCAGATAATGTTCATACAAGTGTGTGTGTGTGTGTGTGTGTGTGTGTGTGTGTGTGTGTGTGTGTGCGTGTGTGTGTGTGTGTGTGTGTGTGTGTGTAAACGTTTGCGTGCGTGCGTGCGTGCGTGCGTGTGTGTGTGTGTGTGTGTGTGTGTGTGTGTGTGTGTGTGTGTGTGTGTGTGTGCGAGCGCGCGAACGCGTATTTGTGTTCAGTTAAGTTGGCATGGTAAGGTGGGCCCTGGCGATAAAGGAGACATCGCCATTGATGACATCGAACTGTCCCTCATGCCGTGTCCTACAGGTACATAAGTTACCTTTTGATCATTACTTCCAAACCTCTCTTTTCCTGTCTGGGAATGACTTGAACTTTCAAAACCCCAAAACCAGCGATAACATGTGTTGTGTTCGAACATTATTAATTTTGCTTGGACACATTCACTAGAACTTCACAGGGACCGTAGCCGATGGCAGAGAAGAATTGCGAATTGTTCACTTTTTGTCGGCATGGTGTTGTGTCCTTGGTATGGGCACTTTGCTCCCACTTTCCTCACTTCACTCCACGTGTGGATTTGTATTTTGTATTTGTATTTCTTTTTATCACAACAGATTTCTTTGTGTGAAATTCGGGCTGCTCTCCCCATGGGGAGAGCGCGTCGCTACACTACAGCGCCACCCTTTTTTTTTTTGTATTTTTTCCTGCGTGCAGTTTTATTTTGTTTTTCCTATGGAAGTGGGTTTTTCTACAGAATTTTGCCAGGAACAACCCTTTTGTTGCCGTGGGTTCTTTTACGTGCGCTAAGTGCATGCTGCACACGGGACCTCGGTTTATCGTCTCATCCGAATGACTAGCGTCCAGACAACCACTCAAGGTCTAGTGGAGGGGGAGAAAATATCGGCGGCTGAGCCGTGATTCGAACCAGCGCGCTCAGATTCTCTCGCTTCCTAGGCGAACGCGCAACCTCCAGGCCATCACTCCACAGTCGGTACCTGACTTCCGTTTGAGGTTAATTAACCCTTTCACCGCCACGCTCGCATTTATGCACAAGCGTGGTAGAGGTCCCCATGTCACTGAAAGGTGACCATTCCTTGGTCTGTTATCCATGAACCTACTGCTCTTAATGTTCGGTGGTAGGATAGGCCATGTTTTCTATACATCGCAGGGGGAATTCCCAGCTATTCTTAGCCACTGTCTTTTCTGTGTTTATACCACAAGGGAATTTTGTACTCTAAATTGAAAGGGTTAAAACGACGGAATGAGAGTATTGAGTTTCGCCTTCCTATGCCGAGCTCTAGACACCGTGACAAAAACCATTGAAGGTAATTGGAATGATAGACCAGAAAATTCTGTCTAATAAAATGAACAGAGTAAAAGAGACTGAGGCATACTTTTTTCTCTTTTTTTTATTAAAAAAAATCTTACTCAGGCAGATGACTGTAAACTGACATCCCAAAACCCGCATTGAACCAGGCCTGCAATGTTGTACAAATTCCCATGGCAAAGAAAACACAATAACTGAAAAGTTTTCGAAAATTAGAATAAAATGTGAAAGAAATAAGTATGAAACAATAGCATGAACACTTGCATCTGCGAGCTGTTGGGAAAGTACATAACAAATAAGAGATGGGGCTGG